>NC_089750.1:17500052-17510052 GCF_040412425.1 Macrobrachium rosenbergii
ATATATATATATATATATATATATATATATATATATATATATATAGGGAGGAACAGGATAGCCAGAAGACGTGGTAAAAATTGGAGACATTATTTTTTAGAACATAACAGAAGCTCAGCCGAGCTTTCGGGAATACATGACTTTTCTCACCATCAGGGTCACTTATCAATATAATGACATAAAAAATAAAGAGTAACAGTAAGAAAACTATACTGACTGACTAAATCTAAAACTATTAAAACAGTTATAATTGACAAAACTTTAGAATACATAATAATATCAAGTAAAAGAGGAATACTAAAACCTAAGTTAACTGTAAATCAAAACTGACAAAGAAGTAATGACTAAGTAATAAGAGATTACGCACTACACAGAAATCGTCGAATAAAATAACTGAGCAGATAGAT
The DNA here is from genome assembly GCF_040412425.1 of Macrobrachium rosenbergii. Taxonomy (NCBI): domain Eukaryota; kingdom Metazoa; phylum Arthropoda; class Malacostraca; order Decapoda; family Palaemonidae; genus Macrobrachium; species Macrobrachium rosenbergii. The sequence goes on from NC_089750.1 coordinate 17,500,460, forward strand.
ACTGAGAGAGAAAAAAGATAAAACATGAATATTCAGAATAATAATAATGATAATGTAGTACAAAATACCGGAGAACCTTCTGTTCTTGTCTTAGTTAAATGATAAATGGGTGAGTTAGAAGACTGCGAATGGAAGAGGTGAAATGGTGTGGAGAAGAAAAAAAAAACTATGCAATGAACAATGGACAGAGATGGTTTGGCTGTTGAGTGCTGGTGATTATTGTTTAATATGGAGGGACTCAAAAAAGGGAAGCGAATGGCTGTTTTTTGTTTGTCAGAGTGTTTGAAAATCACTGCATTGTATGTGATGGTGGCAAGGTATGATATTTATGATATTTTCAGACAAATACTAATACATATACATACACATATTTAACTCTGTCAGTTTCGTTGATTATATCTTTTGTTTACAGTACAACATTATCCACAGCATTTTCATGTCTTATGTTATCTATAACTTCAGTGGACCATGGATCTGCTTTTACTACTTTTATATGATTCCAGTGAACTAATTTTTCTTTTAGATCACTTTTATTAATTACTCTATATTTGTTTAATTTTAACACACACTCTAACTCTATATGGTCCAGTGAACTTAGGAGAAACCTTTACATTTGACCCTTCTAGAATATGATTTTGTACATAAATTTGAGTACCTACTGTAATGTCTGGTTTAATGGTACTTTTATTATAACATTTGGCATGAATGTTATGAACCTCTTTTAATTTCTCCCTTGTTTTCACGATTGTCTCGTAAGTACGTCTGGTCTTCCATGCAACATAGTCATCATAGTTATAAGTATGTCTGGGTGGTGTTGCATCGTCTAACAATGTGATAGGCGTTCTTATCTGATAACCAAATCGCAAATAATGTGGGGATTCTCCTATTGTCTCATTTACAGTATTATTCAGTGTGAAGTGTACGTCTTCTATTGCTAAGTCCCAATCTTCTGTCCGTGGGCTCACTCAAGTTTTCAGGATATCCTTTATTTTACGATTAGTTCGTTCTATTGCTCCATTAGAACTTGGTTTATAAGCGGTTATTTATTTATTTCATAAAATTCACATATTTTCTTTAAAAGATCACTAGTAAATTCAGCAGCATTTCAGAAAGAAGAACTTGTGGACATTAATGTCTTGTGATAATTCTAGATTTAAGAGTTTCTGCTACTGTGGCTGCATCTGTTTCTCACTGGTACGATATCTACATATCTAGATAGATAGTCCAAGAAGACTAATATTTGTCTATTTCCTCTAATAGTGGTTGGAAATGGACCTAAAAAGTCCATAGTTAGTACTTGAAATGGATTTCATTCTGATGGATATTTTTCAAGTGGAGCTTTAAGATTTACGTTACCTTTATGTTGATTACAAACTATATAGTTTAGTACAAAGTTTTTGGCATCTTCACTACAATGTGGCCAAAAATTATTTCTGGTTATGATTCTGCTTGTCTTTTTAATTTCTGGATGTCCTACTAACTTATATGAGTGCGTTAGTTCTAAAACGTCTCTGATTAGTGTTTTTGGGATGTATAGTCGAGAACCATTCTTCTCTGTTGGCCTTTTAGACAACAATCCATTTATTAATTGAAAATCAGGTTTTAAGGATTAATCTAGCATTAACTGCCCTACTATTTTTCTGATTTCTGCATCATTTTCTTGTTGTATTTTTACTCTTTCTAGATCTAAATCTACTACTCGACAACTAAAACAAAAGGTATTAGTGGTAATACATTTTTTTGTTTCTTCTTGCGATCTGGACAATGCATCTGCCAAGGTGTTAAATTTCCCTGGAATATATCTGAATTCTGGGGCAAACTCTAATACACTTATGAACCATGTATTGAACTTAATGTCGTTGGTAAATTCTCTCTTTTTAAATATCATAAATGGGTTTGTGATCAGTAAGCACATTAACCTCATGACCTAAAAGTATGTGTTTAAATTTCTTTAGACCCCACAATAAAGCTAAACACTCTCTTTCTGTGGTACTATAGTTTCTTTCTGCTGGATTTAAAGCTCTACTAGCATAATATACTGCCCTCATTCTAGTTTTGGCCTTTTGCCACAATACAGCTCCTAGCCCTGAACTTCAGGCATCACATGCTAAGTAAAAGTCTTTGGAAAAAGCTGGGTAGACTACACCAGGGTTCCTGGTCATTTTGCTCTTTAGTGTTTGAAAGGCTGTTTCTTGTTCATCCTTCCATTCATAATTAATATCCTTCTTGGTTAATTCTGTCAAAGGTTTGACTATAGTAGCAAAACCCTTTATAAAAGGTCTGTAATAACCTACCATACCTAGGAACCTTCTTAGTACTTTCAAATTAGTGGGAGCTGGGTAATCAATTATTGCCTTTATTTTACCTGCCTGCATGCGCAGTCCATCGTCACTAATTACATGACCCAAGTATTCTAAGGATTTTATCAGGAATTGACATTTCTTTAATTTTATTTTTAGTCCTGCAATTCTTAATCTTTCTAGGACCATTTCTAATGTTCTGTTGTGACTTTCTAAGTCTTTGCTAAAGATTATTACATCGTCCAAATATACTGCAACATTTTCTATATCTCCTAGAATTTGCAAAATTAACCTGACAAACGTTAATGGGGCTGATGTTTGTCCAAATGGCATTACTTCAAACTGTAAATGTTCTTTATGTGTGCTGAAGGCTGTGAATTGTTTCGATTCTTCATCTAGAGGTACTTGCCAATATCCACTAAGCAAATCTAGGGATGAAAATACTTTGGCCCCTCCTAATTGAGCTAACATATCTTGGATTACCGGCATCGGCATTCTATCTGGAACTGTGTTGGAATTTAACTTCCTGTAATCTATTACAAGTCTCCAATTACCATCTTTCTTTGGAACAAGTAATAATGGGGAATTATATGGAGATTTAGAAGGAATTACTACTCCATCTCTCTTCATTTTCTCTATCAAATTGTCAACTATGGGTCTCTGGCTTATTGGCAATCTGTGATTAGGGATAAAAATGGCTCGGCTCCATCATCTAACAAAATTCTATGTTGTAGAACATTTGTTCTTCTAGTTTATCTCCTTCTATAGCTATTGCATTTCTGTATTTTTCTAACACCTGAATTAACTTGTCTATTTTCTTGAAAATGTTTTGTTTACTTCTGGATTTATTTGAGAGTTTTGGCCATTTATAGAGAAAAAATGCTTTTTCTTCTACTGTTAGTAAGGATTGTTAATAGGAATTCCTATGCAAAAGACAATGCCAGCGTATAGTGTTAATCTGTTATCTGAATAGTTTTGGATATAAACTTCGCAGTTATTACTATTCATGTGGACGAAAGAATTATCCATTCTGACAAAATCTGGCAATTCTTCATTCAATAATAGAACATCCTTACCCTTTACATCTTCTTTTGATCTCAAATATATTTTTGTTAAACATTTTGGATACAAAGTTACTGCTCTGTTGAGTATAAATTGTACTTTATTATCATCAGCTGTGCTAACACAACATAGGAGTATTTCTTCTTTTATGTCTGAAAAATAGCAAAGTTCTACATCTCCAGTGGTTTCTTCTGTTACTTCTATTATACTATTTATATCTGATTTATTTATTATATCATTTAGTATTTTCCCTTCACTTTCACAACTCATTAATACATTGCTATAGTTATAAATATAGGCGCCTTGATTTTCACTAGATTCAGTGTTTTGGTCATCACGATTATTTATATCTGAGTAATTATTTATATCGAGTATATATCATCTGTATGTGCACATTTCAACAATTCTGTATTATGAAATTGTGGGAATTCCTCTTTTTTATCTGTTTCTATTGTATCTTGCTTGTTCTGGTTACATATCTGCCTTTCCTTTACGTCTGTCTCACTTGTCAAAACTGTCTCAGACAAATTGATCAGATTTGGGTGAAACTTTTCTTTGTCAAGCGCAAAACATACGCTCTTCTGATTATCCTGTTTCAGGCTAATCTTTCCTTCACTACTATCTAATATTATTCCACATCTCCTCATTAAATTAAATGAGAACAAGACTGGTGTGGGGAAAAATCTGTCTTAAAAACTAGAAAACTTTCAATAAATTTATGTAACAAAATCTTTATTTCTAAGTTCACACTTCCCAGACTTTTAATCTGTTTCCCTGTTATTCCTTTTATTATTCTACTTTGACCCTGAATCAGAGTTTCTGCAATGCCTAAATATCTTGTTAAAGTGATTTTATCAATTATATTTACAGTACTACCTGTATCAGTGAGTACAGTACATGTCTTTCCATTTATTGGAATCTTTACAAAAGGCAGATCCTTTCTTTCTGTTTACTTCTTCCTCTTTCATGGAAAATACTACTTCTTTGCTATGTAAATAGGAAAATGCGGATGAACCTTCATTTCCCAATGTGACTGTTTCTCCTTTTCCTCTTTCATCACCTTGAAGGGATTTACTTTCTCTTCTCTGTAAAGGGGTTAATTGTCACTGACTGGAAGATTTATTTATATCTGGGCCACTGTTACTTATTTCTATAACCTCTCTATTGGCTTCCTTATTATTGAACCAACAGTTTTTAGTTAAATGCCCGATCTTTTTGCAAACTACATACATTCTAGGCTTTCTGCATTCATTAGTGGAATGATTGGTATACCTGCAGTTTTCACATGTTATTTTTGATCTAGCCTTTTGAGCTGAATTATTCTCTGGTTTTGAATTATTTGGGTTTGAATGTTGACCATTATGATATCTTATGGGTGGACAGAAGAATGGTCCATTCCTCGATTGATTCTGTCTGCCTTTCTGGTTTGGATTCCACTTTTTCCTTGTACTTTGTGCATATTTCCTTTGAAAGGAATTTTTGTATTCCCTACTTGTCTGGAATTATCATTATACTTGTTATTTCTTTTATATGAATCATGGGTATTTCTGCCTTTCCTTTCATTTTGTATTTCTGTTATCCCTACAATTCCTTAGAAAAAACTATCTCTTTCTTCTGGATTTCTTTCCTCATTGATATTAAAGTTGTAAAGCTATCACTTTTAGGATCAATTTTAACTTTCTTAAAAGCCTTCTTTTCTCTTTTTCCAAGTGCGTTATATATTGTTCCAAATGACAAGTAATTTAAAACATATCTCAAACTAACTAAATCATTTTCTTCATCACCAAAAGCATTCTTATTTCCTATGGTGATATTTGTTTTTCTTAAGTCTTCTATTACCTTGTGTGTTGATTCTTCAACATCTGTGTGAAGATTTGCTCTGGATTCTCCATCATAATGCTGGGTAAGGAATCTATTAATATTATATAAGGCATCACTTTGACTCACTGGTTCCCAGATTGATAAACAGATATCTTTAAATTCAGTGTATGTGGTTATTTTACTGAATCTAACTAAATTCAAAGTTCTGTGTGCATCACTTTTTCTGAACTAACGAGAAGCAAGGCTTAGTTAATTTTAGCTCTTTCATTTGTTATTCCCCTGTTTTGATGTGTGACTGTCTGCATCAGCTAGCCACTGGCTCACAGAATGTGATTCTAACCTATTTTTGTCAGAATTTGAACTTTCAATTCTTCCACAGAATCATGTGGCTTGCATAATGATCGCTGCTTGCGCCATTGTTCTAAATTGAAATGTGTTAGTATGGTTATTATTATTATTATTATTATTATTATTATTATTATTATTATTATTATTATTATTATTATTATTATTATTATTATTATTATTATTATTATTATTATTATTATTATTATTATTATTATTATTGCTACTTGTGTTAGTACTTCCTTGAGTTAATGATATTCGTGAACTTGGCACTGGAATTCGACTTTGTCTAACTGTTGTTGGTCTTAAATGGTAATGTCTATTTTTAATTGCATTCCTCAAGGTGTCAAACGAATCCTGCATTACAATGGTATTCTATAAATCATACAAATTTATACCCAAATACACAACAGTATTCAAAAAATATTTCATCAAAAGAATGTCATGTTATTAAAGATTCCTATCTATCAAACCTCAAAAAAAAAAAACAAGATAAAAATTTTTGAGAGAGAATTATAAACGTTATATACCTTCTGAGAGAGATAATTTCAAAAGTTTTATATCTTCTGAGAGAGATAATGTCAAAATACACTCACTGAGAGAGAGAATAATAACTTTCAAATCGTGACTTACCTAGTTCCTGTTGTTGTTCAGTCTTAACTGTTGCCACCAACACAAAGGCGTTGTTTTCGTTCATTGCAGACGCGTCATATCCTGCTGGTCTCGAATAAAATCGTCTTTTTCTTACTTCGCAGACCTTCAGGGATTCATCTTCTTCTTAGAATTCACAGTAATGTTAATTTTTAACAGGAATGTTTTCGTCGTACATGTGAAATGCACTCATCCAATTTAACAGACTGTATATAGAATCTGTTTTGCGGGTCTGTCAATAGTTACCAACACAAAGGCGTTGTTGCTGCTTCACTTGTTTTTCTCTTTGGAGAAAAATATTTCTAAGTTGTGGGTTCTCAGAGCAGTAATGTTTATAAGTCTTATTTCACTTTGAATGTTTCAGCCGTCGATGTTTATAGCAGAGTTTGTTTTCATCGTCTGTTATGATTCACTTCGTTCTGTTTCAGCCGTTGATGTTTTATGGCAGGAATGTTTTTAAATTCTTGAGTTTTGTTTGTTATGGTTCACTTCGTCACCTGTTATGAAATTCTTGTGTGTGTAGCTAATTGTTCGTTCATTGATTCGTCCTTTGCACTGCACTGTTATTTACGTCTTCTGTGGATTCCATTATACCTGACACCATTTTGTAATGTTTCTTTACCACCTTCAACTTATGATTTATTTTATTCGTTGCCCATGTAAATAAGTTTATTATTTTTCTTTAAAGATGCTTTATCGTTTCTGGCTTTGTTGTTGTAGTAGCGTTTGAGTCCCAGGAGGTTTTAGGAAGACACAGTGCAGCTTTCTTACTTCATTAACACACTAATTAAAAGATACATATTATTTACAATTAAGTGAATCGAAGTATGAGCCTTGTTTTCTTCTCGACCAACAACTGGTGATGGCTCACACCTCACTCCTCTGCTTCTCTTTCTTCTATCTGCTTCTTTTCTGTCTTTCTGCTTCACTTCCTTCCTTTCTGAAGGTTTTTCAAAATGAAATGCCCATCCTACAATACACGGGCAATAGCTTCTGTCCAGCCCTTGGTAGAAGTCTAATTGGCTGTGGCTTATCTAACGACGTCCTTTTTTGGGTGGATTAGTTGAATTAAACCCTCCTATGAAGGAGGAGATTTATGACAGTCACCGGAAGTCTTGGTTTCTGGCTAGAATTAAAAGGTAAGCTTCACAGGTGAGACAAGTAAACATCCTTGTTACGATTGCGGTTAGATTACTGGCACCCGCGTTTTGCTATGTAAACACCACACAGTCATAACACTTCCTGTTTTGCTATTCTCTCTCTCTCTCTCTCTCTCTCTCTCTCTCTCTCTCTCTCTCTCTATATATATATATATATATATATATATATATATATATATATATATATATATATATATATATATATATATATATATATATATATATATATATATATATATATATATAATTTATATAAAACTAACCTCTGAGCCAGTGGGCTGGGACGCTTGTCCCTCAGGTGAAATGGACAGTGTTTATTTCCATTAAATTCTAGGAGTTTCCGTTAAAACCTCTTTTGTCTGCTTAAATATGCATAAATTATATACTGTAAGGGATGTCTAATCAGTTATGGTGCGTAGCTACCAGCAGTCGAAAGGAAATGGGCAACAACATGTTAACGCTCCAGGAACCACCATTCTCAGGGAAAAAGGTACAAAGGAGAAGAAAGTATTATTTATGTAAGCATAAAGTATTTGTTCTACTTTAGTTCCTTGAGACTGACAAAACACGCAGCTCTCCCTAATGATCTTAGGTGTTTTCTCTCTATCTTTTATTGTAGCAACGATTTTCCTCAAACATCACTGTTGCGTGATGCCTGAGAGAATGGAAGTCTTTTGGGAAGGGCAAACGCGGTATGGTGTCGAAGAGTAGACAAAACAGATGGGTTTCTATGAAAGGAAGGAGTAGAAATGCCATTATAGTTGCTTCAGGCAGAAGGATAAGTGATCGAGGAACCCTTTTATATTTGTAAGAAAAGATAGAAAAAATAACACGTGTCTTTTCGGAAAATAAGGGAATCCTAGGAGTTTTATTTATAGTAAATCCAGTAGATCTTTTTTGTTCAACTAGATGTTCTTATATTCTTCATGTGGATAGTAGTCTGTGTTCATTCTTAAAAGTCTTTATGTAAATAGAAGTTACTTGAAAACGGCTTGCCCTCTTTAGCTAAGAAAGAACTTGGTGGTAATTTTCTTTATTTTTCTGAAATATTTTATTCAGAACAAAACACTCTTTGGATAAACAATAATTGATGTAGTTAACCTTTTGGTGCAGCAAAGTCCCTTTGAAAACATTTTCTTTTTCTGTTGTTTAAATTTGTAACTTTGAATGGAAAGCACAAACAGTTTTTCATAATTTACGGTGAATGATCAGGCATAGTCAGCTAATGAAGGTTATGTTATACTAATTACTAAAACTACAACTCTTTGCGCATAAAAAAAACAAATATCCACAGCTGTTCAATTACCATTTAGCTGAACATTTACTGTTGAACTTCTTCGTTGCACCCTTTGCCATGTGAAAATGAGAATTTGGAACAACAGCTTCAAAGGACCAACTATCTTTAAAGTGGTCGGAGAAGTATAAATGAGTATAAATGATCTGAATCACTGAATGCTGTTAATTATTTTCTTCGTTGTCGTCAGATTAAACTGAACTAGTACACGGATGCTCATTTTTCATCGAAAATTATGGTCTGATGATAATTTTGCAACAGCATGGATATTAATGTGTTATTTGAAATATGGAATTGTCTACTTATTCCCCCACAATAAAAGTAAGTCAGTAATGGACAAAAAGAGGCAATCAAATAAATAAAAAAAAATATACTTCCTCATTTGAAAGTAATGGAACACATATGCAATGTGCGTGGGTAAGACTTAGAAAAGAAGCTTTAGGCCTTCGCGTTGCGAGCTATTGAATATTGAAACTGAGTCAGTTGGGGAAAGCGAATCCACAGTCGGATCCAGGGATTATGCAGTCAATGGCAATTAAATAAACGCAGATGAAAGTGCTTAGAGGACGCTCGGCGATTTTGACATGAATTATACAGGCTGGGATTCTGTAGGCCTGCCAATTGCTGTCATGTGGGAAGATAGTTGGCGACGATACTACTCGAAGGGAAATTGCTCGTAGGTATTACTCCGATCAGTAAATCCATTCGTAAATTTAAGAACATTATTAAGTAAATAGATATAAAAGGAAGGAGAAATATTCCTTGACCCATATTTCTAGCTCATTTCTAAATAACTCGATCGTTTAAGGGAGTAATTTGTTAACCAAGATATATATATATATATATATATATATATATATATATATATATATATATATATATATATATATATATAAGTAAAGCATATTAGAATTTACTTATCTTAATGAAAAAATAGTCATACAAAAATTATTCAGGAGA
>NC_089750.1:17512552-17517552 GCF_040412425.1 Macrobrachium rosenbergii
GCCATGGTTAAAGTTTCACGGGCCGCGGCTCTTACAGCATTATACCGAGATCTCCGAAAGGTAGATCTATTTTCGGTGGCCTTGATTATACGATGTACAGAAAACTCGATTGTGCATTTTTTATTTGTTTAGTATTACGTAGCATTCATTTCTGTAATAATTCCAATAACGTATATGGATGCAGAATTTCGCATGGGAGGAAAGCTCTCCATTCATACGAGCGTATGTTACATGGCCAATCGATATTGATTTCTAGGATAAAAGTAAGAGGAATATTTAAAGCTGTTTTATCATATACTTTAACTAAAGACGAGAACGATATTTTTAACAAAATTTTTTTTAGATAATCTCAGTTAAAGGGAATCTAATACATAACGAAGGGATATTATTGGTGATATACAGTGAGCTGATTACTAACAAAAGTACTTAAAATGAGAATTTTATCAATTAAAGTCCTCTAGATTACAACTTGACATTTTCTGAAACATAATAAAAATTTACATAAAAGTCCTCTCCAGACAAAAGCGAAAACTCGAGGTGTCCAATAAAATATTCCGGAATATTTCCAAGCCAGGAGACTCTCAAAATCACGACCCCTTCTGATTTTAATCCTTTGTTAGTTGATGGATAAAAAGTGGAACTCTTGATCCCTGTCCCTTCAAAACGTTTGATACTTTTCACCTCTGTCAGACTTGTTGATAATCGGCTTACAAACTTCACTCAAATGATCCGAGGTGTGTATTCATCCTTCGTTAGCTGTCTCTGGACGGCCAAAATTAGAATACTAGTGAGAAATACTATCTTTTTTATGAGAACTTCAAAAATAAATCGATTAGGATGAGTTGTGAAGATTTTGTCCACCCATGTCATTGGCTCTCTGGTCGTTGACATTAGACCCTCTAAGTTCTCACGGAAAACTGAAAGGTCAAAAAGAATGAAAAAAATCTGTACAAAATAAAACGGCTAAAAATATTTATACAAGAAGAGAATACTTAGCATGTAACGTTTGCATATTTTTATATGTAATACTAGTCTCCTCTTAGCGGATTAAGTAGGTAACGCTCCCAGAAACGTAAGATGAATAAGCTCTTCAGTACTCTTTGATGTCAACTGTCAAAAAGAGAGAGAGAGAGAGTAAAAAAAAAGGAGGGTTACTCCCTAACGCACAAATTATCATTCTTTCGCTCAGGACAAAAGGTGCGTAATTAGTTTTTTGAGAATCAAGGATGCGAATGCCTCTTACAAAATATTTTCCTTTTTTAGTGGTTCCTTTTCTTTCTTTCTGTTATGGAGAGAGGGAGCTACGGTTAGAATGTCAAGGAAAAATGTTACATCCTGCAAAGATAATTCTATTTCCGCAAGACGAGTTAAAAAGAAAAAAAGATGCGAATGCCCTCGGGATTATCTTTATACTCTCCTCCTTCTTTAATGGAAAAGTTGGATACTTCACAGTCCTCATTTTTTTACTGATTTTCTTACACCGTTTTTAAAATGATCCCAGAGCTTGTCTTGCGAATAAATGTCGTTTTTCTTGTAACTGTAGAGGAAGAACGGAATAGGCAAAATAACGTCTAAATTAAGTAAAATTATGAAAGAATTGTCACTGGACCATATCTGTTATGAATATTTTCAAATGTTCTAAATTTACCCTCAAAATTATGATATTCTCTATAATTTTTATTGTTTTTTTTCTGAATGAAAATGTCATTTTATTTGATATTAAGCGAAACTATCATCGAAGTACAGTGTTGGACCTTAGCACTCTTGGAATAATTTTAGTCAGATAGCAAAAGAAAAGATAAAGTAGCCATTTCTTGTTGAAAATGATTGATCCGCACTTTACTTCAGATAGGCTTTAGTCTATAAACCTTTCTCACAAAGTTGTTATATTGTGATTTTTTTCTGGGTTTTAACATCATTGTTATTGATGGGATTTAGAGGACAACTATCTTCTAACTTTAAAAGACCATACTTTATCTTGATAGTTATGCCAATCTCCGCACTAGAAGAAAAATGAAAATAAATGGCAAAAGAGGTGTAACACGATTTCGTTTACAGAAATATAATATGGAAGATCATACTAACTGAAATCTGGAAAAGACAGGAACCTTTAGCCAGCCTGATGAAATTAACTTGTATTTTTTTTTTTATTGCGTTTTAAGAGGTATTGTTATAATAGCCGTATTTTCGATTGAAGTCTGCGTTAAATGGTTGAACATAAAGATAAATGTTAAGGAAGTTAGATAGGTAAATAGAAAATAGTGAAAATGTCTCAAATAAAATTGTACTTTTTAAAATGTTCCCAAAATAGATTCGTGTTTCAGGAAGAAAATTTAAAACGTGGGTAAAATATTTAGATATAAAAGGGCGAAGGAGATTATGATATAGAGCAAAAAAAATTGCTTGTTGCTACTGATAAAAAACAAAAGCAGATTCAACCACATAAAAGAGTTGAGAATCAGTGAAGGTTAGAAATAATCGAAGTAATTTTCGACGTCAGGGAAAACAAAAACAGCAAAGATGAAAAGAAACTAATGTAAAATATATATAAAAAACACGAAACTTAAAAAATTTTATACAGAAAAGTGAAAGAAAAGTAGATGAATGTTACACGAAATTTTTATTGGAGATCTCGTACTTCGCTAATAAGGAACTCGTTGCTTAACTTAAAAAAAAAAAAAAAAACTTATTGGTATTATGAACACTTTCGAAGGATCTCCAGACATCGTCTGTAAACTGACTCTTTTCCTCCCCCAGCCAATTCGTTTATCAGCTTATAGGTTTTATGGATATAATTGCAATTCGAGCAAGACGAGTATCAGAAACTCTCATAGGAAGTTGAGTCATTAATTAAGGTAATGGAAACTCACCGGCGTTGCAATAAAGTTTATGGCAGTTATTCTGACAAAATCTACGAACGTATAAAATCTTATTACTTTGAGGATAAATGAAATAACAGATTAATTTGCTTTCCTCAAGATGTTTGCTCTTTTGCATCCACTGAAAGTGGAACATCAATTTTTCAGTTCTTTTCTGATTATGGAAGACTTTACCTCTAATAACTTCGTCATATTTACTGATAAACATAAAAAACAGGCTCATAGCCAATGACATTTCATGGGGGAAGATTTAAGTGCTTTTGTGCGTTTGTACGTACGCCCTAGAATGTGTCTGAAAAATATTTATTTTTATTTATTCTAATTTATTTATTTATTTATTTTTATTAATTTTGTTTATTTATATTAATATTTATTTATTTATTTTGTATGTGTATAGGTGAGTTTATAGTTGTGTATATATGCTGAACTTAAGCTATGACAAATGAATCGCAATGAATGAAGTCATTCTATAATACAACACCGATAGAAAATTGCTACGAGATATACTTACAATTGTTTTGCTGAAAACGTATGTATTCATCAACGGAAAACGTCTGAGGTTTTGGGATCCTTTGCACAGCATCACCCGATTGGTTAAAATATTATTATTCACGGAAATCTTTAAATGGAATAACTAAACTGTTATTTGTTACTTTCAGAGTATCTGATACAGCAGCTAATCTCTTGCGCAACCAGACGAACATACTATAATAAAGAGTTTTGATAAGAGGGATATATTTTGAGCATAGTGAAGATAGAGAGTCTAAAGGATATTGTTTAGTTTTGTTTTTACTTTACAAGCAAAACAGTCGAAGGAATTTTCTCTGATTCATTAATATCATTCCAGTACCGCTAATTTTGCGACGTTGTTCTTTGAGATGAGATGGAGAGACACAATTAACAGGGACATGCAGGAGAAGAACGTGAGTGAGGAAATGCTGCATGATCGCAGATGGAGAAGACTAATAATAAACAGCGACCCCATATAAAGATGGGAAAAGCTGAAGATAAAGAAGAAGTTCTTTGAGATATACGAGCCTAACAATTATAAACGTGTACATATTAGCAAACAAAATCACATTTTGATTAAACACTTGGATTTCAGTGCCAAAATACTCGTAAAATAAGTTAAGTTGTTTTCTATAAATACTAGCCAAAGCTCCATAACTTTAGTGAAAATTAATAAACCCAGAAATAGTTTTATTGTTCTAGTTTTTATTGTTTTAAATTCACCCGAAAGTAGGAAAACTCGAAAGCATCACCACTCTTGTGTCGTAATATTTTGGAATGTTTTACCACCAAAAGACAGCATTGGTGTATTCCTTATTTTATATACTCACGGAAATATATATTTGAACCATGAATTTCACGCTGCCATATTTATGTAGGTCGTTATTTCTCTCCACATTTAGCTTGCTTCAAGTAAGATAACTTTAGTATTCCTGCATGATATTAATGCACTTTGAAACTTTACGAGGGTTTCTTTCATATGCATTCTCATTCAGTGTTTCGTAATTCGCCTTTTCAAGCTGCAAAGGGTTTCTTTTCCAGAATGCCTTTTAGTTTTCTTCAAAAGAAAACTATAGAGATGGCTTTGTCTGTCCGTCCGCACTTTTTCTGTCTGCCCACAGATCTCAAAAACTACTGAGGCTAGAGGGCTGCAAATTGGTATGTTGATCACCCACCCAACAGTCATCAAACATACCAAATTACAGCCCTCTAGCCTCAGTAGTTTTTATTTTATTTAAGGTTAAAGTTAGCCATAATTGTGCATCTGGCAACGATATAGGACAGGCCACCACCGGCCCGTGGTTAAAGTTTCATGGGCCGCTGCTCATACAGCATTATATCCAGGCCACCGAAAAATAGATCTATGCGATGTACTGAAAGATAGATTATGCGATGTACAGAAAACTCGATTGCGCCGAAGAAACTTCGGCGCATTTTTTACTTATTTTCATACACTTTAATTTATCAGTTGTACATTCATTGCTGTATCAATAAAAGGCTGTAAAGATCGTATGCATCCGATGCAACATATTTCTTTCTACACAATAAACAAAAATGATTTACCTTGATATGCACAACATCTAGTCACCATACCCAAAATATCCTATTGCA
>NC_089750.1:17522552-17525052 GCF_040412425.1 Macrobrachium rosenbergii
ATGGAAACCTAGAAGGTCAGCTGAAGGGTCTTGTGAACAGCAAAGCTGAGATGGAAAACAAGATGCAGGAATTGGAAGCAGAAATAACCGAGAAAGGTCATGAAATCGGTCGTTTGAACAAGATCCATGGTGAGCTCAACGAACAAAAGATGGAACTTGGCGAAAAATTGGAGATTGTTCAATGCTACAGCACTGAATTGGAAAAAAATATTGAAGAGTTGAGAGAAGAAAATCACCAAAAAATGGATCAAGTTGATATCTTGAAAATGGAATGTCAAAGCCTCAAAGAACGAAACAGTATCTTGGAGGAAAATATGGAGAATCTTGTAAACGAAGGAGCTGTAATGCAAATGAAATTGGAAGAGATGAAACAAGAAATAATTGAGAAAAGTGTTGAAATAGAAGTTTTGGAAAAGAGAGAAGTAATCTTAGAGGAAGAAAACAGGACCCTTGTCGAAAAACTGGACAGTGTTCGAAAACATAACATTAAAATGGAAAAGAATATTGAGGACATGGAACAGGAGAGAAACGAAAAAACTGGTGAAATTGAAGCCTTGAGACACTCTCACCAAAACTTCAAAGAACAAAATGGTATCTTAGAGGAAAATGTAGGGCGTCTTCTAAACACAGTGGCTGAAATGCAAGAGAAAATGGAAGAGATGGAACGAGAAATAATTGAAAAAGATAAGAGAATCGATATTTCCATAAAGAGAGAAGAAAATCTGAAAGGACGTAATGGTGTTTTAGAAGAAAAGTTAAACAGTGTTGTAAACCAAATGACTGGAATGGAAAAGAAGATGCAAGAGAAGGAGGCAGCAATAATTGAGAAAGACAAGGAAAATGATAGTTTGAGAAAGAGAGAACAACATTTAAGTGAACAAACCAGGATTTTACAAGAAAAGTTGGAAAGTCTTGTAAACAGAGGAGCTGAAATGGAAAGGAGAATGTCAGAGATGACGCAAGAAATCATTGAGGATGGCCAGGAAATTGACTTGTTGAAAAAGAGGGAAGAAATCCTCAAAGAGGAAAAGAGGAACCTTAATGAAATATTGGAAAGTGTTGGAAACCGTAATATTGAAGTGG
The DNA here is from genome assembly GCF_040412425.1 of Macrobrachium rosenbergii. Lineage (NCBI taxonomy): Eukaryota > Metazoa > Arthropoda > Malacostraca > Decapoda > Palaemonidae > Macrobrachium > Macrobrachium rosenbergii. The sequence goes on from NC_089750.1 coordinate 17,523,636, forward strand.
AAAATAAGATCGAAGAAATGGAACAGAAAACGAACGAGAAAATGAATGAAATGGAAATCTTGAAGAAGTCTCACCAAAACCTCAAAGAACGAAACAGTATCTTAGAGGGAAATGTGGCGAGTCTTGGCAACGAAGTAGCTGAAATGCAAAAGGAAACAGAAGAGATGAAACGGGACATGGGTGAAAAAGACGAGAAAATCGGTATTTTGATAAGGAACGAAGAGAATCTACAAGAACACAATGGTATTTTAGAAGAAAGGTTGAGCAGTCTTGTAAATCAACTGGCTGAAATGGAAAAGAATATAGCAGACAAGGAAGAAGAAATCAACGCGAAAGAAAATTATATACTGATGCAGGAAGAGGAGAACCTAAAAGAACATTATGGTATTTTAGAAGAAAGGATGAACAGTCTTGTAAACCAACGGAGTGAAATGGAAAAGGAAATGGAACAGCTGCAACAAAAACTAATTGAAAAAGGTGATCAAGTCAGCACTTTGAAAAAGAGGAAAGAAATAGCCATATTTGAAAAAAGGAAACTTTCCGAAGCATTGGAAAGTCATGGAAACCATAAACCTGAAATAGAAAAGAAAAATGAAGAGATGGAAAAGGAAAGACACGCAAAAATTGTCGAGAATGATGTTCCTGAAGAAGCCACAGTGAGGACACCCTAAATGAAGTGGAGCGTATTTTAAAAGAAAAGTTGACCAGTCTTGCAAATCAACTGAATGAAATGGCAGCAAATGAAAAAGAAATAAGTTAGAAAGGTAAAATGACTTATGTTTGCCATTACAGCTGCTTGCTGCCTGCTTAAAAGCAGATGAGAGACTTCTTCCAAAAGGGGTGCATCCTAAGTTACCGTACCTCTAACCTAACTTATCCCAGGATGCTATGCCCTGACCTGGCTGGGGGCTTCACTTTCCCTGGTCTCCCCCACCAGGGACTGGAAGCCTTCCAACCAGGACAGGGCACTGTATCCTTGGACAGGTTAAGTTAGAGGAAGGTTAATAGCCTCCCCTTACCTAACCTATCATGGAGCGCTGTATCCTAACCTGGATAGGAGCTTCACTCCCCATCCCCCAGGGGTGTGAAGCCACCTGACCAGGTCAGGGCTCAGCCCCCTAAGATAGGTTATGTTAAGGGAAGGTTAGATTAGCCATCCCTAACCTATCCTATCTTGGAGTGATGTACCCTAACCTGTCTAGGAGCTTCACTCCCCACCCCCCAGGGGAGTGAAGCCACCTGACCAGGTCAGGGTTCAGTCCCCTAGGATAGGTTATGTTGAGGGAAGGTTAGATTAGCCTTCACTAACCTATCCTATCTTCAAGCGCTGTGCCTTAACCTGGCCAAGAGCTTCACGCCCCACCCCCAGGGGAATTGAAGCATCTTGACCAGGTCAGGGCTCAGCACAGTGGAATAG
>NC_089750.1:17530052-17537552 GCF_040412425.1 Macrobrachium rosenbergii
TTATTAGATTTAGATTGCCACTGATGGTTTTTTATTAGATTTAGATGAAACCACCCTGCCACTGATGGTTTTTTATTAGATTTAGATGAAACCACCCTGCCACTGATGGTTTTTTATTAGATTTAGATGAAACCACCCTGCCACTGATGGTTTTTTATTAGATTTAGATGAAACCACTCTGCCACTGATGGTTTTTTACTAGATTTAGATGAAACCACCCTGCCACTGATGGTTTTTTATTAGATTTAGATGAAACCACTCTGCCACTGATGGTTTTTTATTAGATTTAGATGAAACCGCCCTGCCACTGATGGTTTTTTATTAGATTTAGATGAAACCACCCTGCCACTGATGGTTTTTTATTAGATTTAGATGAAACCACTCTGCCACTGATGGTTTTTTACTAGATTTAGATGAAACCGCCCTGCCACTGATGGTTTTTTACTAGATTTAGATGAAACCGCCCTGCCACTGATGGTTTTTTACTAGATTTCGGTGAAACCACCCTGCCACTGATGGTTTTTTACTAGATTTAGATGAAACCGCCCTGTTACTGATGGTTTTTTACTAGATTTAGATGAAACTGCCCTGTCACTGATGGTTTTTTACTAGATTTAGATTAAACCGCCCTACCACTGATGGTTTTTTACTAGATTTAGATTAAACCGTCCTGCCACTGATGGTTTTTTACTAGATTTAGATTAAACCGTCCTGCCACTGATGGTTTTTTACTAGATTTAGATGAAACCGCCCTGCCACTGATGGTTTTTTACTAGATTTAGATGAAACCGCCCTGCCACTGATGGTTTTTTACTAGATTTAGATGAAAACCGCCCTGTCACTGATGGTTTTTACTAGATTTTCGGTGAAACCGCCCTGCCACTGATGGTTTTTACTAGATTTAGATGAAACCGCCCTGCCACTGATGGTTTTTACTAGATTTAGATGAAACCGCCCTGCCACTGATGGTTTTACTAGATTTAGATGAAACCGCCCTGCCACTGATGGTTTTACTAGATTTAGATGAAACCACCCTGCCACTGATGGTTTTTTACTAGATTTAGATGAAACCGCCCTGCCACTGATGGTTTTTTACTAGATTTAGATGAAACCGCCCTGTCACTGATGGTTTTTTACTAGATTTCGGTGAAACCGCCCTGCCACTGATGGTTTTTTACTAGATTTAGATGAAACCGCCCTGCCACTGATGGTTTTTTACTAGATTTAGATGAAACCGCCCTGCCACTGATGGTTTTTTACTAGATTTAGATGAAACCGCCCTGCCACTGATGGTTTTTTACTAGATTTAGATGAAACCACCCTGCCACTGATGGTTTTTTACTAGATTTAGATGAAACCGCCCTGCCACTGATGGTTTTTTACTAGACTTAAATGAAACCGCCATGCCACTGATGGTTTTTTACTAGATTTAGATGAAACCGCCCTGCCACTGATGGTTTTTTACTAGATTTAGATGAAACCGCCCTGCCACCGATGGTTTTTTACTAGATTTAGATAAAACCGCCCTGCCACTGATGGTTTTTACTAGATTTAGATGAAACCGCCCTGTCACTGATGGTTTTTACTAGATTTCGGTGAAACCGCCCTGCCACTGATAGATTTAGATGAAACCGCCCTGCCACTGATGGTTTTTACTAGATTTAGATGAAACCGCCCTGCCACTGATGGTTTTTACTAGATTTAGATGAAATGCCACTGATGGTTTTTACTAGATTTAGATGAAACCACCCTGCCATGATGGTTTTTTACTAGATTTAGATGAAACCGCCCTGCCACTGATGGTTTTTACTAGACTTAAATGAAAACCGCCATGCCACTGATGGTTTTACTAGATTTAGATGAAACCGCCCTGCCACTGATGGTTTTTACTAGATTTAGATTAAACCGCCCTGCCACCGATGGTTTTTACTAGATTTAGATGAAAACTGCCCTGCCACTGATGGTTTTTACTAGATTGAGATTAAATCGCCCTGCCACTAATGATTTTTTACTAGATTTAGATGAAACCGCCCTGCCACTGATGGTTTTTTACTAGACTGAGATTAAACCATCCTTATGACGGCTTAAGCTGTTTCCCAAAGGCGACCTGTAAGATTTGTGAGGTGCGAAAGGAAGTAGGAACTCTAGTGTGGGTTTCTGGGCCCAACTCTCTCTAAGGAACTACGTCAGAAAGTCGTTGTCTGTTGTACATTTAAAATGATCTCGGTCTTTTATACAGCGCTCAAGGCTGGGATTCTCAGAGCAGGTGGTCTCGTGACATCTGTCAGTCCATCATTTCCCATATTTTCCAGTGAGGAAAACAGTAATCGGGGGACTGAGCTGTTGAAAAATTATGTTTCACCCTTACTGTCAGAGTTCGATTTTCCATCCTGTTTCTGTTGTCGTTCACTCAAATAACCCCTCATTCTTCAGGAAGGAGGCCTATGTATTCCTTTCAAGGTTAAACGCTTCCATTTTTTCCTCTTCTTCCCATTTTCTTGTCTCCTTCCGTCCAGATGAATACTTTTTAACCCATTCCAATACCTTATGCACTTAGTAAGTAAGATTTTTTTTTAGTAATATTTTATTAGTACATTTCGTGTCGGATGCCTAAATCCTCAAATCGTTAGAATACCACTAGTGGTGTTAGCATGCGGATGGGTCGAAACTTTCATTATTGGGAATGGATGGACTTATGTTGACCTCAACGTAAACATCGGGCACAATTTAATACGACGACGAAAACTGTCAGTGAATATCGAGCATTATCTGTATTAAACCTAACTTACTTCTAAATATATACACACACATACAAATAGATACATGCATACATATATATATGCATGTGTGTGTGTGGTGTGTGTATATACATACATATATATATATATATATATATATATATATATATATATATATATATATATATATATATATATATATATATATATATATATATATATATTTTATATATATGTATTATATATATATATATATATATATATATGACATTTTTACCACACCGTGATTTATATACAATCATGAAGCTATAAATGTCGCTTAATATCAAATCCACGCTGCCTCGGGAATATCCCCAATGGGGAATTATCGCCGAAGGGGAATTTATAAGTGATAAATGGACAGGCACTGCCGAGTCTCGATCCCACGACACACACACACACACATTTATATATATATATATATATATATATATATATATATATATATATATATATATATATATATATATATATATATATATAATATATATATATATATATATATATATATATATATATAAATATATATATATATATATATATATATATATATATATATATATATATATATATATATATATATATATATATATATATATATATATATATATATATATATATATATATATATATATATATATATATATATATATATATATATATATATATATATATATATATATATATATATATATATATATATATATATATATATATATATATATATATATATACACATACATACAATATATAAATAAATTAAATTAGACGAAAAATATCACAACGAAAGGTCACCAAAATATGATATATAGAAACAATATGAAAAAATGTAAACTAATGAATAATATGCTCTTTAAAATCTGGGCGGAGATCCGAATTATTGTTACTAAGACCTGAGCTCACGTATATATTTTAGCACCCACATATTGATTAACTTTTTTTTTTTATCATGTCAGGTCATTTAATGAAGAAAGTATTCAACATTTAACGTATGCCGTAATTGCTTAGAATTTCAGCTGGTAATTTCCCTTGCTGGACTATTTCACCTGGAAACAGAGTGAAGGTACTTTTATACCCAAAGGTCCTGACTGATTATTGGCATTATGATTCTACATTCTATTTGCATACTTATGATGTTATTTAGTACAGCTTGCAGTACAGTTTACTGTAATTAACCTATTAATGAATCTGACCCTCAGGACTGAATAAGAGAGAGAGAGAGAGAGAGAGAGAGAGAGAGAGAGAGAGAGAGAGAGAGAGAGAGAGGGGCTTGGGGAGGGGAGGTCCAATGAGCATATTGGTAATTCAATGTCTTCCAAGGAAATAGTGTAGCATTTAAGACATTCGCGTGACGTATGATGCCACTTGCATGTTTGAAAGAAAAATTGGTTATGAAATACTGTATATTTGGGAATGACAGTTAAATCATGCTTATTACCCTCAAGCATAGCGCACAAAACCTGGATAAGAAGTTTCCTCCTTGTAAATTGTTTGTATTTTATCGTCGAAACAAAGGATAGAAGAGCATGGAAAAATATGCTTAAATCAACAGGCTATGATTGAATGGAACTGTCAGAAAATTATTTAAGACTTGCAAGTCAAGGATTCAGGTAACCAGTGCCTCACTTTGTACAGTAACTATATTTATAACAAACATAATTCCATAAGATTCAATCAAATCTTTTTTATTCACTTTCTTCTTTTCATAGACATAATTTATTTTTCCTACGTTATTATTATTATGTTATTTTTATCATTATTTGTACATGTAGATAAAAGACCCTTTCAAAGAAAAAAAGTTGAAAGTATTTGCTACATCCGCTGCATTCAATTTATATAGTCTTTCACTCTATTTTACAGGTTGTTAGAGGAATTTATTTCTGGTGATTGAAATTAATTTCTCGCTATAATGTGGTTCGGATTCCACAATAAGCTGTAGGTCCCGTTGCTAAGTAACCAGTTGGTTCTTAGCCACGTAAAATAAGCCTAATCCTTCGGGCCAGCCCTAGGAGAGCCGTTAATCAGGTCAGTGGTTTGGTAAAACTAAGGTATACGTAACTTTACAGGTTGTTTTTTGTGTTATTTTATTTGGACAATAACTCTTCTATAATTTCCATTTTGTTTTTAATGGAGAGGTAAACAATCGTTAATGGGAATATCTCGAGCCTCAGTTCCTCGTTGGGAGAGTCGGTAGAGTTGTGGGCTAGCATTCGCTAGGCCCGAGTTCGAGTCTCCGGCAGGTTAATGAAGAATTAGAGGAATTTATTTCTGGTGATAGAAAGTCATTTTTCGCTACAATGTGGTTCGGATTCCACAATAAGCTGTAGGTCCCGTTGCTAAGTAACCAGTTGGTTCTTAGCCTCGTAAAATAAGCCTAATCCTTCGGGCCAGCCCTAGGAGAGCTGTTAATCAGCTCAGTAGTCTGATAAAACTAAGCTATGCCTAACTTTAACTTTGTGAGTGGAATGAGGTATGGATCGTCCGTAGGGTTATTCTAACTGTTGGTCATTTTCATATATGATTCTTTTCATTTAAGGAAAATATCATGCATTTATTAATGGCCTAATAGCTAAGGATTTTATATATTCTTTTAATTTAACATAACATTTAAATAAATAACTCGCATACGCGTTGTATCTAATATCATGATATCCTTACTGATAACACAGAAACTGTCTGCAAAGAAAAAATAATCGAGAAAACAGAAAAATTTAGAATGATTTTTACTTGATGATTATGTTACCTATAATAAAAAAAAAATACCGGGTCATTTTCTTATAGAAGACAATGTAACACCCTGAAACATTAAATGCTTGCTGTCGTGCATGAAACAGGAATACGGGAACGTTTTAAAATTTGTAAATTCGAAAAAAATGGCAAATTGGTGATAGAAAATTAATTCGTCCCTCCTGAAAAAAACATATTTCAACATTGTCAAGTTGAATTTTTCTACGAATAATACAATACGATTAAAACATCAACTCTTCGACTAAGCCCTGCATGAAAAACATCTATAGAAGTCTGGATGTTTCTACACTGAAATATAGTGCAATGTCTATTCATCTTCAGTGGGCGTGACTTAATCTTGCTAAACAATATCACTTGCAAATAGAAATAAGTTAATTTTACATCCAGCATAGGTTTAGCCATATTAGCTGCAATTAATATTTTACTGAGTTCTGAGCCCAGTTCTAAGGACTGAGAGAGAGAGAGAGAGAGAGAGAGAGAGAGAGAGAGATAGAGAGAGCTTAGTGGCGGGTATCACGGTGTTTTCATAGATGTCGCTCAAAGAAGCGGATGTTCATAGTAAGGATGTCGCCGCAGGGACTTAGCGACTTAGCGAAGGTCGGAAATCATTCGACCCGGAAGTTTCACTGGGGATTATATATCGCCGCTTTCTAGGCCTCCCGCGAGCAAGAAGAAAGATAGGAAGCATAATGTAGGAAATTTATTGCTTGTTTACATGCAGACACACACATACATACACCAGAGATGACACATATATCACTAGACTAGCTGCTTCGGAAAGGATTTCATGATTATTTTGAGGACTGATAGCATAACGAGAATTATCAGCTTCAGGAATATTACATAAATATAATGGTTCTTTGATCTTGATTTCTTGTGGCGTAAATTTTCTTTGTCAATTTTCTTAAAATTAAAACAAGATTATGTAAGATGAATATCCCGTACATTATCAACTTGAAAAATATTCATACTTCCTTTTTGGCGCTGCATATTGGTTATAAATTCAAAATGTACCAAAAATAAATAAGAGCATGGCTTGAAATATATGAGGCGAATTAAAATCCATATTTCGTGGGTTCCAAACAAACCAAGTGTATTTTTCATGTTATACGAAGAGAAACATTCATGAGCCTTTCATATTGTGTTTTCTGAAAAGATTTGCAATCAGGACATTCCAGTATTTCCGAATTTCTCTGCCAGTTTTATGAGTAGAGCGAAGCGAAGCGATTTGAGACACTGACTATTTACTGGCATGTGGGTGTTCCGAGCAGCCATGTTTTAAAGAAATGCTGAAGTAAGATTCACATGCAAAAAGGCCCAAACCAGCAGAGGTAATACATGTATTTATGTGGCATAAAGCACCTATGTATTCCTTCTCTTTGGCGGCTCTGCGTTCTTCGCAATAAAATCAATGATTTTTTTTAGAAAGAACTAGTTTCTTTTTAATGTCAGGGAGCTGTATGTACTAGCTAACTGACACTTATGGGCACTAAATTTCACACATCCTATGAATGGAGAGCTGTGAAATTAGCCTCTTAAGTCTCGAACTAAATACAATAAAAGGGAACATGTTAGAGCGTATTCTGTCGGTGAATATTCAGTCTCGTTTAATTTATCTGAACGAATACCTGAAGGGATCAATCTAAAATGGTAGTCATAATGGGAGGTTATTTTTAATTCTTATGATAACATTGAGTCCTATAGTTATATAAACCGTTCGTATTATTAAAATTGTAGAAATAAGCAACTATCACCCGCTAAAAGTTTCAAGAATTTTAATTTCCACCTCTTCATAACATGTATTAACTTCTCCAGCAGAAAATACAAGCCGGCACAACCAAGTCTATAACTTTCCTATATTTTTCATTCTCTGTCTTTAATGGAGAGGTAAACATTCGATAAGGCTGAATTCCTTTATTACTAAAGGTACAAATTACAACCGCTTTGGAGGGCAACTTCAATGTTAGCGAGAAAT
>NC_089750.1:17540052-17545052 GCF_040412425.1 Macrobrachium rosenbergii
CAGGAAAATGAGAGGCAGAGGTTCAGTACCAATCGCTTTCACGTTTATTAACGTTTATTAAGCGTGAAAGCGCTGGGTACTGAACCTCTGCCTGTCATTTTCCTGTGGGATTCACTATACACCGAAGTCACGTGCATCTACAGTGATTTTTTAAGCATATATATATATATATATATACACACACACATACACATATATATATACATATATATACATATATATATATATATATATATATATATATATATATATATATATATATATATATATATATATATATATATATATATATATATATATATATATATATATATATATATATATATATATATACTTTCCACAGGATTCTTTGTAGTACATTGAAATGAAAAAACTTTTATCAAAATTATGCTCTATCAGTGAGAATCTGAGTAAAAGCATTCTTATTGTTGAAAGTCAACTTTTCAAAAACTGTTCTAAAAACTGGAGAGAAAACAATGGCAAGTTACCCTCATGAAAAAACGTTTTCATTCACATGTTCTTCATACAATATACCGCATAATGGGTGACAGAGCTTTCACATGACACATGTCAGGATGGTTTTTACAATGCTCCTTGTTTTCAGCTCTCCTTTTATCACGAAAGCCTCAAAGTCAGCGTGCGGACTCTGCCTGCTTCTTGACTGTACTTCTACGCACTTTTGCAATGATGGGATTTTTCGCAGTCATACCGGATTCATCTCGAGTTATGCATTGTGGTCATATGAACTTCGTTTCCTTTCGTACTTTCTCCAGGGGTAATATTTTCTTTTTCTTTCTTGTATATAAATATCTTTCTCGTTCATTGTATGTATGTTGGGGCACACGGTACTAAATGACATATAAATATACTTTTTTCGTGTTACGCTTCAGTTCATAATATTTATCAAGCCTCAGTAAAGACCTTACTAGCGTGGATCACAACGCCTCCAGGGGTAATATTTTCTTTTTCTTTCTTGAATATAAATATTTTTCTCGTTCATTGTATGTATGTTGGGGCACATGGTACTAAATGACATATAAATATACTTTTTTCTCGTGTTATGCTTCAGTTCATAATATTTATCAAGCCTCAGTAAAACCTTGCTAGCGTGGATCACAACGCCTCACTCATATAGGCTACATGTTCTTTTCCCTTCCTCCAAACAGAACTAGATCCTAACAGTTTAGTAAAGGAATCGTTCTTTTTCATCCTTTGAGGTGTAACCCCACCATTCTTGTCTCGGTTCCTTTTTTTTTTTTCTTTTAGTTTTCTTTAAAAAAAACTATTGTGCCGGCTTTGTCTGTCCGTCCGCATTTTTTTCTGTCTGCACTTTTTCTGTCCGTCTCAGATCTGAAAAACTACTGAGGCTAGAGGGCTGCAAATTGGTATGTTGATTATCCACCGCCAAATCATCAAACATACCAAAGTGCAGTCCTCTAGTCTCAGTAGGTTTTATTTTATTTAAGGTTAAATTTAACCACGATATAGTACAGGCCACCACCGTGCGGTGCTTAAAGTTTCATGTGGCGCGGCTCATACAGTATTATACCGAGACCATCGAAAGATAGATCTATTTTCGGCGATCTTGATTATGCGATGTGCAAAAAAACTCAATTACGCCAAAGAAACTTCGGCGCATTTTTCACCTGTTTTTTTCGGCGAGCCGGGCTATGTATGAGAATTAGGCTCCATTACCAGTGTATTTCCTGATATAAATAAGGAAAATTATTATTACTTCTATTTTTAGAAGGGAGATCACTCGGAAATCGTATACAGAAACTAGAACACGCTATTCCCCTTTTTTCATGGATCCAGTATTAAGAACTCGCACCCTCCGAGTAACGTAAATTATGCACGACAGATATGACTCCAGTAATGACAGACACTGCTATAAAAGGAAAATAACCCTGCTAAGAAAAGAAGCAGTAATGAATTTATCATTACTGGTACGCTTTGCCGTGAAATATTATCGATGGTCAGCCTTCATCAGCCAAATTAGCTACACCAAAGAAGTTTCTTTATCTGCTCCGGGAGACATAAAGAAAGGACATGCTAAGATAATTAGAAGTATGAAAAACGATAGAACACGAAAAACCCCCGATAATCGATAGAACATCATTAAAGGGTGATGTTCTATTCAAATTGCAACTGTATACAGTATATCTCCTCCCGCTACCAGTTCTTCATTGGCGGGGTGGATAGAGCTCTCGGCTAGCACGCTGTTGGCCCAGCGTTCGGCTCTCCGACCTGCCAATGAAGATTTAAAGGAATTTATTTCTGGTGATAGAAATTCATTTCTCGTCATAATGTGGTTTGGTTTCCACAATAAGCTGTAGGTCCCGTTTCTAGGTAACCAGTTGGTTCTTAGCCACGTAAAATAAGTCTAATCCTTCTGGCCAGCCCCAGGAAAGCTGTTAACCAGCTCAGTGGTCTGGTTAAACTAAGGTGTACATAACTTTTCCTCGGGCTACTAGGGTCGATATAGGAAAAGGTCTAAGAAATATTGAGGTTCTCGTTCACATTCAACAACTACGCTTCTTTCAGAAATTCAGGAATATATTGGCTTGCCTATAGATTTAGTAGGATATAACGATTTAAATACAATAAAAAAAATATATATTTTTTGGCGAGCTGTTGGAAGAAATAGGCAATTCAAGATTCACCCAATCAGGTGTAATGCGAAGTTGAATGGCATTGTGCCATAGAGATAATCAGACGCTTAATATGAGCCTCCGATGCTAATTAATTTCGGAAGATCATCTCTCTCTCTCTCAAAAAATTGACTCTCTCTCTCTTCTCTCTTTTTGCAAAAAAAGTCATGCAAGTCATAAAATTAAAGTGAAGGAGTTGAAAACAAAGTAACGAGAATCTCTACTGTAAGTCTTTAGACAAGAACTCATAACGTGCGTATTCACAACAATATCCTGACTAAATGTTCACGTTCAGAGATTATCATACGAGAAGCGCACTGCAATATGTCTTTTTTTTTTTTTTTTTTTGTACCTTGGTATATTCGTCCTTTTGAGGTTTCTATACAATATAAAAGTGGGGACGCCAATTTCAACCATTTTAATATTGCTAGGAGATGGAACATGCAGCTCTATGAACGAGCACTGAATCTCTACGAGTAATATTTTAATAACGTTACAATTATACAAAAATAGTTCGTAATTGCGCCCAGTTGTTAGATGTGATTCTTTCAAAATGACTGAACCGAATACGATGATTGCATTTCAATTTCTTTTCTGGTTTCAGAGCGAATAGTAACTTTTGACAAGAGCAGTCAGTAATAGAGAGAGAGAGAGAGAGAGAGAGAGAGAGAGAGAGAGAGAGAGAGAGAGAGAGAGAGAGAGAGAGAGATTTAAAACTTTGTATATGGCTCTAGATGTAGGAAGTACTTTCCCATTTTGTGGGTTTTTTGCACAAGAGATTGATTTGGTCTTAAAAGCATCCTGACATCTTGTCATTCTGAATTAGATACAACATATTTATGAGTTTTTGATAGGCTTCCTTAAACATCCTCATGCCAAGTCTTAAATACAGACTTCTGTCAGCAAATCTGATTAAAATAAATTGGTGATTCATATAAGACTTATTCCTTTTCATGAGTGTTCGTCATGACTTAGGAATACAAATTTTAGCTTGTATAACGTTTAATTCGAGATATGAAGTATCATCATAATTTCTATTTCGAGCTCTGTTACCACAGGGAGTGTAAAAAAAAAATCACAACAGAACTGTTGACCATTATACTACACATGTCAAATTTCCCGTACTTAATTTTGAGTTATTTTAGCTTTTGATCGTGAGACTGATTGGTGCAATATAGTAACAGTTCAGAGATGCCTTATAATTGAATTTAAAACTGAAATACTGTAATTAAAATTAAGTAAGTTTTTAATTACCTTCAGTTAACCTTATTAAACACAGTAAAAAATGAGGTTGTATCTACGGTTGTGCCTAGCTCATTTTAAAAAAATGCCCAATTATGTTTACGGGAAAAATTATGCATCATAAATTTAATCACTGAAACTTGTATTCGTGCCAAGCAAATAAAAAAAATTACATGTTGCTAATAATTAAAGATACGAGTTCATATCATGAGACTAGTTTATATAATTATCCATAATCGGCTTTGTAAAATCATTATCATTGTCAGATTCTTTGTTATACAACAGGAACTTTTCCGAGTATTTTGAGTCTATCAGAATAGCAATAACCATTTGCGATTGCCTTCAGACCTGCACACCGATGGCACCAGTAGGTCATGATGATTATTTTCAAGAGTGGCCATCTTTTAAAAATTCCATTGTCATTCTCAATGAAATATTGTTCACTGAAATATATAATTTTGAATGTTGGTTGATTGACAAGTGGCTTGTGAGCATTACTGGATAGTATAAGTCATGATGTACTTTACTTTCACACTGACTTTTACAGTAAACTTTTTTAAGAAAATGGGATTTTAATTTGGATTAACTGCAATTCTAGATTATTATAAAAATATCTGACAGACCCATAAAACTAACCGAATTATGAAGGGCTTAAATGTTAGAATAACTCATGAATAGTTATGAAATTAAGTTGTAAATCCTTATTTCCCCCTCATAGTGTAACTTGAAAAGTAATATTTCTGATTCTAGTACTTTAAATTTTTGTGCGTAAGGAGACATTACAAATGTTATGTAGTGTAATTTCAATGACTTGTTTGCCATGGTCAGAACGTTCAAAATAAAAAAGCTCCTATGAATTACTGATGATTTCTCTAACACAACTTCAATCTTCATTCACAGCTTTCATCCGAAAACAACTGCCTAACTTTTGAGGCATAGAAATTATAGATTGTTTTTAGAAAAAAGTTTCAGCTCAGGACTATAAAATTCTCTCTCTCTCTCTCTCTCTCTCTCTCTCTCTCTCTCTCTCTCTCTCTCTCTCTCTCTCTCTCTCCACATTTGTCTTTTATTTATTTCAAGCACAAATAAGACAGGAATTCGACGTAA
>NC_089750.1:17550052-17560052 GCF_040412425.1 Macrobrachium rosenbergii
ATTTATATATCATAATATATATATTCTATATATATATATATATAATATATATATATATATTTATATATATATATATATATATATATATATATATATAATATATATATATATATATATATATATTTAATATATATATATATATATATATATATATATATATATATATATATATATATATATATATTTATATATATATATATATATATATATATATATATAAATATATATATATATATACACAGAAACATTCGTTAATATAAAAACCAAATAGATTCTAAAAGTAGACATTTTTTCTTGTAGAAAATGACTGTATGACTATATTACACAATAGTAGCAAAATAAAGTTTAAATGAAAGTAATTGCTTTATAGCCAGAAAAACTAATACTTGCAAATTCCAAATAACATATTAACATATACATATAGAAAATACATTTCTATGAACTTTATGTTTTATATATATATATATATATATATATATATATCTATATATATATATATATATATATATATATATATGTATATATAATATCTATATATATATATATATATACTATATATATATATATATATATTTATATATATATATATATACTTGTGTCTTTGTGTATACAGTATTGTGCTTTTTAGTATTTCACTTGTCTTTATGTATTGTAACTTTTAATTCATATTTGTTTTATTTTATTTTCAAATTTTACTATATATGTTTTTTTGGTATTAATGCCCCTAGAAGATCTTTTATGATTTACGCGTAACGTTAGAATAAACTATTCAAATAATCATCTCATCATATTCCTGGTCGGACCTTCTATAGATATATATATATATATATATATATATATATATATATATATATATATATATATATATATATATATATATATATATATATATATATATATATATATTTCCTATAAGGTCCGACCATGAATACGATGAGATGATTATTTTCAACAGTTTATTCAACGTTTCGTAAATCATATTTTCATCTAAGATTAATACAAAAAAACCTGAATTTAAAATTTTAAATAAAATAAAACAAATATGAGTTAAAAGTTAAAATACATAAAGACAAGTAAAATACTAAAATGCACAATCCCCCCACACACACATATCTATATATATACATATTTCTACAAATATTACTGCTGTTCGCCCTCGTAACTTTTGATTGTAAAAATATCAGCCTGACTGAGACAGGAAAAGACATTGTCTATATAGGTGCATCTTCAGTTCAAAACCTTACCGTCCGTTGGAGAAGGATAGGTAGCATTTAGCCATTTTTCCCCTATAGGAAAATTCCCATATCAGCCTTAAAAATAGGTGGTCCTAATGGCCCTTTTTCCTTTCTACCTGTCTCATGGCGAATGTTTTGAAAACAAGAACGTGGACACCTGGTGGGACTGTTCTGACCTAGGCTCGGTCAGGGGAACGACAGAGAGAACCAAGCTTTGGAGAGATAACACGTCCAGTTGGACCTCTTCCCCCTTTCTTTGTCTATTATTCTATTAGTGAAGTGAAGAAACAATTGCAAGAACTCCACGTCGGTCGTTGATGCGCACAACGTTCGTCCTAAGGTAAAGTCGCTTTTGTTCAAAACTTCGCCCATTCTTTTATCCTTTGTTTTCTGTATTTCAAATTTCCTTTGTTCCCCCTTCAGCCACCACTTACGGTATATGTGTTCACGAAGTCTAGATTAAGTCAAATTATTTTATTGTTAGCTTCAACCCCATTATTCCAGTAAAATACCTAGGATTTAGGGTAAGCAAAATCAGGTTAAATCTCGATGCTTTTGTATGCCTCGCGTCCGAATGTTTGGAAGAACCGTTGCGTTTAAAATCAAATTCATCTCAAATATTCTTTGTTAAGGTTAATAACCCTTAACTGGCGACCTTTGGCTAATTAACGTCTGTCTTTGAGGTTAACTTTTGGCTTCAAGTGACAGGTTACGTGTAATCTTGGTTTGCAGGGCCGTAAAAATTACGTAAATTGAATAATACATGATCAACCAAGACCTCATCACGTAACATTGGCGACCTTGCGTAGAATCTAAAGTACATTTTAGAGAAAGAATCTGGAGAAAAGGAAATTAAAATTACATTAATTCAAAAAAAAAAAAAAAAAAAAAATAAAAGTCAGATATCGAACTCCATTTCATTCTTCCAAACAAGGAACGAGGCATAATAATAAGCAGTAAAGAGGATAGTTATAATAACAAGTGTAGCGAGAATTAGCATAGGGAAAGGGTGCGTCGAGAGCAGAGAGTCATAATTTGTAACAGTTAAGACAAGGGCATTTTACTGTGTTCGGACCGTGAGAGAAGTCGTTCAAGTAACGTATCTTAAGGCCGGAAAAAGCGGAGCCTGTTTCATGTACACAAAGTAATTTAGAAATCGCGTCGGCAATTCCGATCGTTATTGTTTGCATATAGCGGGAATCATTCAAAAACCGTGTCAGTGAAGTGGCGAACGAACTGAAATAGTAATTTTATCATAAAATACATTTTCAACAAAGTAAATTTGGTCCGTTCCAAATCAGCATTTCTATTCCATTGTTTTTGAGGATGTTTCACCGAGAGAACGATAACAAAAGACAAAGTTGTTTGGTAATTTAGTTTTCCATCCGTAACGTAAAACACTATGCATGATTGGTATATTTAAAGTAAAATCTGGATACCTGCATTTGTTTCGTTGTTTGAATTTGTGCTAAAAAGAAAATACCCGCCGCGCGGTTGTTTTGAAATTGTTCGAACTGTTTGTGAGAGAACTAGCCATTTTGGGGTTTCCTTCCAGCCGAGGTTGTTTTGAAATTTAGGCCTAACGGGACCTTGGCCGCCATCTCAACGACCTTGTTATTGTGACCTCTCTGCCCGAGACACTCTGGGGCATTTTTTTTTGCTTTTCTTCAAGTGAACCCACCTCCTAATATCTTAGCTAGGGAAAAACCAAAAGATAATTTAGGCAGGGAAAGATAGGCCTTAGTTAGGAGTAATAACAAGTTCCTATACGAATACCTACTATAAAATCATATAAAGAAAATTTAAAATTTTTACGATAAACTTTTGTGACGTCGGCTCCCGGGAAAATTAAGATAATAAAGTAATCCCTAAGGAAGCCAAGACGACGCATCTATATCATTTTATTAAGATCCATGCCATTGTGCATGTATAAAATCTTTGTTTACATGTTCTCAAGCAGCAAGAAATTAGCTGATTGAAAATCTCTCTCTCTCTCTCTCTCTCTCTCTCTCTCTCTCTCTCTCTCTCTCTCTCTCGTCATTCAAGTAAGCATTCCCTAACCTAAGTGTACGTGACCCTCTTCAAAGAAAGAACGGCCGACACTAGGCTAATTAATTGAATACAATAAACCAAATAAAAAGAAACACCTCTGTCCCACAATAGATGAGGACAAGTTAAGAGTAATTACGATATAGTGATAAACTGTCGGTCACGAGTGAGGCCTGCTATCCAGACCGAAGCAAACAGTAGTTTTCACCCTCTGAAAAAAGAAGGGGCCAGCCGTTGCCGGTACTGGGACCAGCCACTCACGAGGATCTTTAAGAAAAAAAAAAAAAAAAAAACCCAAATTCACTTTATTCCACAGTGCCAATAATTTGCAGCACTCATCACTTGAATAGCTTACTTCTCTCTCTCTCTCTCTCTCTCTTTTACCTTCCCTTTCTCTCTCATTCGATTGTTGCACTCTGCAGGGGGTGTAGAGTGCCTTTCCTCCCATATAGCCTAGTTGGACTCCAGTAGAGGGTCCCTAGGAACACATTAGCACCATAAGTGCCACCAAGCAAGAATCCAGAAAAATAAATAAAACAAAACCAAAAGGGAACACAGAAGAGAAAGTTCTTCTGGAACCTAACCTGCACCAGTGCCTAGGGATACTGAGTGCCACCAGTGTGACCTGTACACGGCACACCCAAACTACAGTGCCACCTTTTGAAAGGGTGCCACGTCATTGAAGAGACACTTCCTCGCTGCCCAAGTACGCCCGTCGACCCGGTTAGACGCCCTTCCCCACCAGAACCATGGCAGCAGAGCATTATAAAACTTTCCTGGGGCTGGGGACGGCGGCAGGTCTCACCGGCTCGGAACTTACTACCTGGGTTAAGGAGCAAGTGGACGACTTGGCCAAGCGGGAGAAGGAAGAAAGACTCAAGCAGAGGAAGTATGAAGCCGAGCAAAGGCAATATGAAGAGGAAAGAGAAGAAAGAAGGAGACAGCATGAGTTAGCCTGCAAGGAAACTGAGTTAGCCCTAAAGGAGAAGGAGCTCGAGCTTGAGAGAGCGAAAATGGAGAATGCCGAAGCTATGGCTAGCCATCAAGCCTCCAGTCCTACACCTGCTGCATCAAACGCTCCAATTTCGAGCATCAATTCTCTAGTCCCCAAGTGGACTGAGGACGAGCCAGAAGCATGGCTGGAGGAGATCGAGGCTCTTTTCGATAACTACAGCACCACGGAGACGGAGAGAGCCTTAATACTAGCCAAGCATATGGAGGAAAAGCCAAGGCAGCGCTTCGCTCACTGGAGAAGAGCCAGAGAGGCAACATGGCGGAAGTTCGTGAGAGTCATTACAAAGGCCTACGAAATAACCCCAGAAAAATGGAGACAACGGTTCCGAGGTCTTGCCAAGGAAGTCGGCTGGTCTTGGACGGAATGGGCATGTCACAAAACCCAGTCCGCACGCGCTGGTTCGACTCCTTGGCCTGCACGACGTTTGAGGATCTCTTCAATCGGACCATGCTAGAAGACCTTTTCCAATGTGTGCCAGGGCCCCTTGCAGTATATCTTAACGATAAACAGCCCTCCACACTTATGGAAGCTTGTCGCATGGCTGATTCATGGGAAACCTTCAATCAGTCGCATAGCACCTCTCAGAAGCGAATCATCCCTCCGGCCTACCTCTCGAACTCCACTCGCCCGAAGAATGGACTGCCTAGTAGGACGACCCTATGCAACTATTGCAAGAAGGGGGGCCACGCTGAAGCTGAGTGCCGATACAAACTCGGCACTAATAAGCAGCCTAACCCTACCAGCCAGAACTCCGCTCCCGATTCATCCGCTCAGCCCTCTCCTCCAACAGTTACTGCAGGCCACCGAGCCCATCCAAAAGGCCCGTGCAGATCCTGTGGGGCTGCTAGCCACTACAATGCTGGATCTCCGGCCTGTCCACATCATGTCCCCACCACCAAATTTGTCAACCTAATCAGCACTTCATTTTCTGCTGCTGGTCCGCACCGGATCCTTTACCCGAGAGACTGGAAACCCAGTTCATCTCGGTGGCCCTCTTCAGAGCACTAGCCTGCCAGTGACCCTTCCGGTCACAGTAGACACTGCGGCAGATATTAGCCTGATCGCCAGGGCCCAAGTGCCAGCCGGTGCCATGGTTGACGAAGAAACCCGGTGGGAAATGAAGTGGATAGAGGGCCACGCCATTACCGTTCCTACTGTCCAACTCCAGGTTATGACACCTTGGGGCACGATACCCCACCGCCTCGGCGTGGTAGGTGGAATTCGGCCCGGAGTGGCCTTCTTGTTGGGTCGGGATCTTCTCTGCGGAAGCCCGTCACCAACGCCACTCCGCAGCCACGTTACCTCCTCCACGGAGGCCCCAGTTATAACTCTCAATAATGACAAACCTCCACCTTCCGCCCACCAAAGTGGTCCGCGGAAGGGGCGCCACCCAACCTATTTCAGGCCTAGCCCTCTCCAATCGCGAAGGGCTGGCCCACCAAGAGGTCCTCCTCTCCGAAGAGAGATTCAGGAGGAGCAGTACCGCTGCAGGACGTGCAAGCGGGCAGACCACTCCACAAATTGGGAGGGCTGCCCAAGCAAGCAACGCCCAGCGGACGCCCCTGAACAAAACTCACCGAGAGGCTACGATCTCCCGCTGGGGCAGGAATCTCTGCCGCAGCCAACCACAAGTCGTCCGCGAGGTAGTGCACCTCCGGACCCCTCATCAGGCATGCCTGACCCTCAACTGCTGCCAGTGCCACTTGCGAGCACTGAGCAGTGCCAGACTCCGTCCGTCCCGGACGTTGAGCTACCAATGGAAAAGGCCCCTATGCCGGGTCTAAATCATGAGGCGAATCCTCCTCCGGGAGATTTAGGATTCCCCATGCAGTTGATCATTGCGACTGGAGAGCCTCCAGCACCCGAAACTTCTTCTTTGCAAGATTCTTCTTTGCAAAATTTGACTCCAGGGGATGAACCCCTGGAGGATCGAAATGGTACCCCTCCCTTGGAAGACCAGGAACTGGCATCCTTGGACGCAGAAGTCGAGATCGCTCTCGCTCCGGTTGTCGCAGCAGCCGGAGTGGGGAGTCCTCCCGCAGCTTTGCAGTTGCCCTGACTTCGCCCGCTAGCCCTTCTGGCCTGTCCCCGGAGTTGGTGCTCTCATCACCTGCTAGGCCAGCTACTGATAGGCCTTGGAGGAAAACCGAAGAAGAAGAAGAAGGGGCGGAAGAGAGCCCAGTAGTTGCCGAGCTATACGCTCATCCTGGCACTAGTGCCCTCTCGGCACAGTGCCCTAACATCTAAGAGTGATCCTGGCCCCTTGCCCAGAGAAGGTAGCCAGTGTGATCTCTTCCTTTTATTTGTACCTAGCCTAGGCCACCTTAAAGTACAGTACATCAATTTAGTAACCTTGTTCTTTCCACTTACCACCGAGCCGCAGTAATCATGTAAGTAGCCTAACTAATTTCAGTAATCTCAACTATTGTGAAACGAGCCACGATGCTCGTGACACGCATGGCCTAAGACCTCAGTGAGGCACCCATTTATCATATGAGGCAACCCTCATGAATTAACTAGTAAATTTTAATTGTATTAAACATAAACCATTTTGTAATTTAGTTAGAATATTAACTCTTATGTTGGTGCTACGGTCGGGTTAGGATAGGTTAGGCTAGGGAATATCATAGAACGTACCACTAGGCTAGGTCTAAAACCCATCATGATTGTAGGAGGTAGCCTATAATAACCGTAAGCACCTTCTAGTACTATTAGAATTAGGTTAAGTAGTGATTATAGCTCATATCCTATCTAGGGTTAGGTAGTTCTGTAGCTAGGTAGGCTAACCAGGACTAATCTGCTCAGGGGAAGGAGAGTAACCTACGAGAGGCGAACAGCTTGTTTAGTATAGACCTTCACGCCCGAAAAGGGAGTGAAGGCCCTCTTAAGGGGGGGAGCTTTTACAAATATTACTGCTGTTCGCCCTCGTAACTTTTGATTGTAAAAATATCAGCCTGACTGAGACCGGGAAAAGACATTGTCTATATAGGTGCATCTTCAGTTCAAAACCTTACTCGTCCGTTGAGAAGGATAGGTAGCATTTAGCCATTTTTCCCCTATAGGAAAATTCCCCATATCAGCCTTAAAAATAGGTGGTCCTACGGCCCTTTTCCTTTCTACCTGTCTCATGGCGAATGTTTTGAAAACAAGAACGTGGACACCTGGTGGGACTGTTCTGACCTAGGCTCGGTCAGGGAACGACAGAGAGAGAACCAAGCTTTCGGAGAGATAACACGTCCAGTTGGACCTCTTCCCCCTTTCTTTGTCTATTATTCTATTAGTGAAGTGAAGAAACAATTGCAAGAACTCCACGTCGGTCGTTGATGCACAACGTTCATCCTAAGGTAAAGTCGCTTTTTGTTCAAAACTTGCCCATTCTTTTATCCTTTGTTTTCTGTATTTCAAATTTCCTTTGTTCCCCCTTCAGCCACCACTTACGGTATATGTGTTCACGAAGTCTAGATTAAGTCAAATTATTTTATTGTTAGCTTCAACCCCATTATTCCAGTAAAATACCTAGGATTTAGGTAAGCAAAATCAGGTTAAATCTCGATGCTTTTTTGTATGCCTCGCGTCCGAATGTTTGGAAGAACCGTTGCGTTTAAAATCAAATTCATCTCAAATATTCTTTGTTAAGGTTAATAACCCCTTAACTGGCGACCTTTGGCTAATTAACGTCTGTCTTTGAGGTTAACTTTTGGCTTCAAGTGACAGGTTACGTGTAATCTTGGTTTTGCAGGCCGTAAAATTACGTAAATTGAATAATACATGATCAACCAAGACCCATCACACGTAATAATATACATATATATATTTATATATATATATATATATATATATATATATATATATATATATATATATATATATATATATATATATATATATGTATATATATGTATACTGTATATATATATATATATATATATATATATATATATATATATATATATATATATATATATATATATATATATATATATATATATATATATATATATATATATATATATATATATATATATATATATATATATATATATATATATATATATATATATATATATATATATATATATATATATATATATAATGTATATATATATACACACACACACACACACATTGTTTCTCACAAAGTAATGACCATGCCCAGCTGGGTCTAAGATAGCATACGATCTGAGTGACATGCTGGTTCTAGTTAAAAAAATATTCAAATATATGAAATTAATGACTCGCATTGCCAGCAAGTACTTTTAATTATGCTGAATTACGTTATGGAAGGGGTACAGCAATGCTTACGACAGCTATCTCTCAGAAGCAAAATGTATTAGGCAGGAAGATAATTGCCTGATGTTTTCGATAGCTTGCATTAAACGCACAACACGGGCGGAAAAAAACTTCCCAGGTCTCCCGAGAATTCCATCCACGCCAACGCATCTGTCCAAACAAACTTCATTCCAGGAAGCTGGTAAAAAGTTTGCCGTCTATTGCATTCCTCCGAGAATATTTTCCAAATTACTCGTTTTGGTTTTCATAATATAAGAGGAATCGAAGCCAGACTTACTTCTCAAATATTCATGTTTTTCGAACTTATCTCATCTTCCTGGACGAGAATGTTCCGCAGCAAAAAGAATTGATATGATGATGGGATGAGATTTCTTTGGCGAATCCAATATCAGTTTTACGGAAGAGAATTCAATAAAATGCGGCGGAAGACTGTGATATTCATGTTAAGGAATGAAATAAGGTTATTTTCTCTCTCTCATGTTTCGGTTGATCGGCAAAGGAAAGACTTTAAAGAAAATAATGGAAATAGCTTCTGTTAATCAATGAATGAAAAAAGAAATAAGAAAAGTAAGTCTGAAGTTAATACGGCTGTAGGGAATAAAAATAAGATTACATGATTGTATTCATGCTGATCAAAAAAGATCGTTTAATCACGAAAGGGATGACGTCAGAACTAGGCATAACGTTACGTAATTGACCGTCACCGATGAATGATAAAACTGAAATAAAAACAATTAACCGAATACCATCGTTTTCCATCTAATTATCGGAAGCCCCATAACTTCGAAAGTTTTCCGAGTGGCGTCCTCTTTACCGAGGTGAATTGGGAAATCGTTAACAATTCTACCACAGAATAGTACCATTTTCTGGTTTTAGCCATTGAGGTGAGCCAATCTTCTGTCAGCCGACAGAGCCTCGGGTTTTGCTACTCGAAAACCTGAAAATTAACTTCAAAAGTTAGTAAATCAATCTTGGATTTTACCAGTAGAAATGTATTATCTATACTGACACAGTATACGGGATGCTTTTATGGTGCGCTAAGTATTTTTGCGGTAAAGTGTACGGATATGATTTCTCATGCTTCCGAAAACATTGCAAATCAAATAGGGAACTCGATTTGTAAATCTCTCTCTCTCTCTCTCTCTCTCTCTCTCTCTCTCTCTCTCTCTCTCTCTCTCTCTCTCTCTCTCTGCATGTGTGTGTGTGTGTACGTAGCTTGAACTTCTACTGAATGCTAACATTACGAAGGGGTCACAAATATTATTGACCTAACATGAATCACGAAATATAAAAAAATATACATTTTGAATTACAGGAAGAAGTTATTTATTTTCTTTATCTTTCTGTCATAAGAATATTTTACTCAAGGTAAAATCGCAATGAGAGAATTTAAGTCAGGATAACCTGAACA
>NC_089750.1:17562552-17632552 GCF_040412425.1 Macrobrachium rosenbergii
TGTGCTATCGCCAAGTTGTGAAATTTCCTGAATGTTTGGGAATTTTTCTCTGTCTCACAGCCAAACGGTTAATGTGGATCATCAAAGAAAAAGGACAGTCATGGAATGGCGAATATTTCAGAGGAAATATGCTTACTGGTAGAGTATTCCCTTTCCTCAAAGATCCTGAAAATGTGTTATCTGTTGAAGAAGTTACATTTTTGCATGATAAGGCACCATGTTTCAAGGCTCTTCAGACACAGGAGCTGCTCCGAAACAGTGGTATCGATTTCTTCTCGTCAAGTGAATTTCCAGGTAACTGCCCTGACCTTAATGTGTGTGAAAACATTGGTAGTATCTTAAAGGATTGTGTTGAAGTGCGCACAGTGAACTATAATGGTATACCAAGCCTTGACGACCTGCGAAGAGAGGTGACCGAAGTGCTCAGGGAAATGGAGTTTGAGTCTCAGCTTTTTTGCAATTTGCTGAAATCATACCCCTCAAGAATGCAGGCTGTGGTACAGGCAGATGAAGGCCACACAAAATATTAAATACTCAGAGAGAAACTTAAATAAATACCTGTTCTGAATTACTTTTGTTTTTGTCCATATCAGTTTTAGTTTATGCTATAGAGGAGGGGGCTCTAAATTCGAAACACCCTGTATGTGTGTGTATAGTATATATATGTCTATATTTATCTATATATATACATTATATATATAAT
This sequence comes from Macrobrachium rosenbergii, assembly GCF_040412425.1. Classification (NCBI taxonomy): domain Eukaryota; kingdom Metazoa; phylum Arthropoda; class Malacostraca; order Decapoda; family Palaemonidae; genus Macrobrachium; species Macrobrachium rosenbergii. Next base: position 17,563,256 of record NC_089750.1, read on the forward strand.
TATTTATATATACATATGTATAATATATATATACATATATATATATATATATATATATATATATATATATATATATATATATATATATATATATATATACTTTATATATATTTTTTATCAAAGAAAGCATGTAACAGATAGGAGAATATGTAGATCTTACATGTTTGAACTGAGTCGGCGGGTACTAGCAAAAATGGAAATATATTCATGAACGGAGATACCTTGAACAATATGCACCGCCTTCTCGCTCTCATTTATTCTTCTCACAAGGGACGAGTGCTCCAGTCCCTTATTTCCAAGAGAATAACTTGTTATGTTTCATAAGACTTCAAGAAATTCACCTTTTACGCTTTTCTCTTTTTTCAGCCACTTATGTCTGACACGAGGATAATGCCAAATGTTATTCTTTTATTCTTTTGCTTTGGAAAATTAAAAAAAAAACTTTGCTTAGGGTAAATATGCATACCTTTCACATCATTTAACCTTCGGAATGCTACGAATATACATTAATATAAATGATTAATTAGATGGCAATTAAAAAAAAGACATTACATAGAATTGTAAAATTTATTATTTGAACGGGCAGTGGATAATATAATACCTAACAACTTAACCCCACCTTATATAAACGAACATAGAGTAAATATGAATAAAAACTTCTATTTAAGATAAAAAAAAAAAAAAAGGTAGGAAAATCAGCGAAAAATTATTATCCAAAACTCTTATTGTCGATCATCCTCAAGCTGAGGATTATTCTTTGTATATTAGTGTAGATTGCCTTCCATGGCTAACTAGGACCCAGTTAAGTGACAGATTAACAGGTAAATTCATATAATGGCTTCCTTTCTAAGAAACTGAAATTAGGAATCAACACATCACATACGGATTTATTAAATGTTTATCTTCCTTTCGCCATTTTCTCTCATGAAAATATGAAAATAAATCTGAAGGGGAATCTTATTCATTGTCGGTATTGAATAGTTTCTGATAAGTCTTGTTACGCTTTTGGTGTAGAGAAGTTCATAATGATATTACATAGATTCCCAGCGGAATACAGACATTTGCACTATCTACTCTTTTATAATAGTAAAATCTAAACTGCTATATTCAAGAATTTTAGAATATATATCTGTAAAAAGTTTATTAATTTTATTAATATGAAAAAATCCAAATACTACAGAGACTTTGTTGGCTAACAAAGAGAATACAAGTGATATCACAACGAAACTGGAATTTGTATTGACAGTTTACTAGACATTTATAAGGAAAAATATTTCACCTTTCATCTCCAGATGTTCTTCCTGAAATATAGTCATGTTAGTGGTAAGGCAATCGCGAATGACACTTAATTTCCTGTTGAAAATTATACTAGAGTTGGGGTACGTATTTCTTGGAAGATTTACTTTATACCGCAGTACTTCGAGAATTTTGGATCTTGGCCAAATAAAGTGATAAAAGCTGGTCATTTATGCAATAGCATCACGCCACTTTACATAGTTATTAGTCACTGGATAAAATAGAAATTGTCATAAAAAATCTTTTTGGCGAATAATTTCACATGGGAATGGGAAAACACTTTGATATCAGTAACAAAGTTAATTATTTCTGTTTATTCATTTATATATCTATTCCTTTTGTCAATTGTTTATTTTTTTACTTGTTTCACCTATTATTTTATTTACTTTTATATTCATCCTTATCTGTTTATTTTTGTTATCTAATATTTATCTATTCATTCATTTAATTACTCATTTATTCAACCACATATTCATACGCCTACTTACACATTTCAGGGATTGAAAACGGCCTACAAAATCCATTAAATTATGCTTTTTGCTAACGAAGGTGTCAAAGCATCCCGTGTCACCAAAATGAATAACAAAAAACTGAAAAATATATTGAAGAATTAGCGAAACGATAGAAATAACTAGTAATTTAGCTCTTAATAATTTGAAAATTATTGATTATGTTTACAGAGCGTTTTTGGAAAACATAAAAGCTCAGATCATACTGTCATACTTGAATAAATTCACTGAAAACGCTTTTCGTAAAGAGAAGTTGAAGTTAACCCTATGTAAAATCAGATGTTGGAATTCTCCCTTTATTTTTTTCGTAAATATTAGCACAATCGCAGTATAATCTGTAATATATTAGAGATTGCTTACAGGCATAAAAGCCATTTCAAGTTAGGTATTCGAGCTGCCTAAATTAAGAATTAAATAAAAATCTAGTCTTTCAGCACCGTGGACTCCAACCATATCCAAGGGAATTACTTGAGCCTTATAACTGTAAATAGGCGATTTCAATGTTAGACAAGAGACTAAACAAGGGTTTAATGTCTTTCCACATTGTAATGGTCTGATTCCATCTGTGTAATGTAATTATCATACTCATTTTACTTCTGCAGTGCGTACTTTTTTTTTCAGTGACCCGCCATCTGTGATATCATTACCTTATTTTCATAACGTTCTGTCAAAATTCGGAAAATGCGTGAATTATGCGTATTATGTTGTATAAGTCTCGTTATTCGCTACTGATATTCTCCTGTTCACATCAAAGGAATTGGATTAACAGGGAAACGGAATGTAAATAAAAATCTATAAGTGGGGTTTTCAAGCATAAAGCGTAATGATTCGTTCCGTCTGTCCCTTTTATATAATGTACTTTATGGATGAGAGGTTTCATGACACGTAATATATTTGGAAATGAGACTAAATGGCAACCATTGCAGATTTTATAGTTATTTATTTTTCCTCGGTGGACTAATATTGAAATGCATTATCTACCAGTTGCTTAAATTCATCACCGTAAAATGCTGTTCCATTATTGTTGCCATGAGTGATGCATGTCAAAGAAAGCTTCATCAATTACAAAAGTCTAAATGTGATCATGGCTCTGACATACTTCTCAAAGAATAGAGAATTATGTGCATCTGTGATCAAAGCGATTGCTTTACTGGCAAATTTTAATTGGACGAAAGAGCTAATAATTTGCCGAGAATTACCTCAATAACATAATCATTCAGATGAGGGAATGCATAAATAAGTGTGTGTGTGTATACATACATACATACATACATACATACATACATATATATATATATATATATATATATATATATATATATATATATATATATATATATATATATATATATATATATATATATATATATATATATATATATATATATATATATATATATATATATATATATACATATATATGTATAGACTGATAAATAGATAGATATGTAATTATTGACAAATGCAAACCATTAAGGTATTTAGGTAATTTAGCCCATAATCACTTCTTAGCTATTTAGTCAAAGAAACTTTCTATCGAATGCATCACACATGACAGTAATAAGGGAATAACATTTTACGGCGATTAATTTTCACAAAATGTAATAATAATCCACCAGGGAAAGAGACACGGCCATAAAAATATGCAAAGCATGTTCCGCAATCTCTCATTTCCAAATATATTGCGGGTCACCTATCTGAACCCACAAAGTACAGTATATGAAAAGAAAGAAACGATACGATTTTGATTTCTGGTAACAATGTTCAAGAGAAATAGGATTTCATTTCCTCTGGGAATACCAGCGGCCTACGAAGCATCACATGATATTCACCATCTTTTATGAAATAATTCTTTTTGTAAATGTGGCTACAGAACACAATTCCGGACAGTGCAGTAGTCCACAGAGGGGTTGGATGTTTTAATCTATTTGATTTGTATATATGCATTTTACTTCCATGGTCCTTATCTATTTCATTCTTCCGCTAGCTATCTTCAATTTCAGCCACACATTTCTTTATCGTTTGTTGTAAAAGACATTACTAGTAATATGGTCCTGTTCACAAAGCAGCAATCTTATCAAGCTTCATGTTTGGAAACAGTATTTATGAGACTTTTATTTAAAGTCCTTTCCCTTGTTAATCCAATTGCTGCGTTGTGAATGGGACCATATTACTCGTAAATATCTTTTACATCAAACGATAAGGAAATGTGCGGCTGAAATTCAAGATAGGTAGCTGAAGAAAAGACAGATAAATACCGTAAAGTAAGATTCATTTACAAATAAAATAGATTAGAACATCCAACCCTCTGTGGACTACGGTGCTGTCCGGAATTGTGTTCTGTAGCCACATTTACAAACAGAATTATGTCATAAACGACGGTGAATATCATGTGATGCTTCGTAGGTCTCTGGTATTCCCAGGGGAAATGAAATCTTAATTCTCTTGAACACTGCGGCCACAAATCAAAATTACTGTTAGGGCGACTGTGACTCTTCGGAAGACCTCGTTTTACTTTCCCTCTTACTCCAAGGGGCTTCTACTACCTGAATTGATATGACACTTGCAACTTAGTAAACCGAATCTAAGTTCAACGATTATATGTGCACATAAGCTGAAATATTTGTATGTATATACAGCACTGTACAGTGCAGCATGTACGATCTGAAATAGATTTACCTAATTCCTGCTGTCATTCGAGGGTTCAAATACTACTTTTGGAGTAAAATTTCATTCAGTTATTTATAATTTGTAATCAAAGTTTTAGTGATGACCTTGCGGGAAAAATTACAAAAAGTGATTAAGTCGAGTAGTTAAGTGGTCGTTGTGGCTTTTACCTAAGTATTTGGAGAAAAGGAAAGATAAAATTGACTCATTTTCTTCGTGGTGCCACATTATATTAATTTTCGTTATATTTCATAAGCTGGGGATATATATTTAGAAACTAGTGGTAACTTTCGTCAGATAAATATGCATTTGCAAAAACCCATATGACCTTTTAAGGACTTGATTTCCAACAGAAATCTTGAATCCAGTTGAGATTTAAATAAAAAACGAGGATTCGAACCCATGCATGATAGTACATCGAGTTGCGATGGAAGATAAAAACCTATTTCGGCTCATAAATACATATATTAATGTAATTTACATTCAATTTACCTGACCTATCTGAGCACCCTGTAATACCTGATAAATTACGGTTTAATATATATATATATATATATATATATATATATATATATATATATATATATATATATATATATATATATATATATATATATATATATGTATATATATGTGTGTGTGTGTGTGTGTATAAATTTCTGACTCACATCAGGATCGAACCCAGGTCTTTCAATTGAAAGACCTGGGTTCTGACCCTGAGTAAGCCAGAAATTTATTTCTGTTCCACACGTGATTCTGTGTTGATTACACACATACACACACACACACACACACACACACACACACACACACACACACACACACACACATATATATATATATATATATATATATATATATACATACACACACACACACACACATATATATATATATATATATATATATATATATATATATATATATATATATATATATATATATATATATATATAGAGAGAGAGAGAGAGAGAGAGAGAGAGAGAGAGAGAGAGAGAGAGAGAGAGAGAATCTTCAGGCGCAAATACCTCACAACTTCACAATTTCCTCACACTTCTGGGATATAATAAGTACGTTGAATCCAAACGAGATATAAATACAGAAACCCTTATCATCAGTGATTTAAATCCTTATCTATTCTCCTCACTCGCTGTAAATGATATTCCCTATCTAACTTGCAACTAAATCTCCAACATTTTGTTTTTATTCCCTAAACTTTATATTTCACCATCTCACCACTCATGGATTTAATTCCCCTCCACTACTAAAATCATACACAGTCGCTATAAATGGTGGTCAAAATGGATAAATGTCACAGCTCTTAGCTCACTTTACCGGGGTTATGGTTGGCCCTTATTTACCTCGCCCCCCCTACCTCCCCCCCACCCTGTCACCTTTTTTGAAAATGGGTAGCAGCATTTAATAGGTCCAAGAAAAGGAGTCAAAGGCTGGCAAACTTCATCTCTAAAGATTTGTTGAGGAACTGAAAGGCTTTACCGTTCCTACGCTTCTCCCTCAGTACCTGTCTATCTGTCTATCTATTTATCTACATCTATATATATATATATATATATATATATATATATATATATATATATATATATATATATATATGTTTGTGTGTGTATGTGTATGTGTGTGTGTGTGTATATATATATATATATATATATATATATATATATATATATATATATATATATATATATATATATATATATATATATATTTCACCTACATACATCTCATTCCATGTTAAGAATAAAATCATATTGATCTTACGTATCCAAATATTATTCAGATCTGCAGAACAAAAACTTTTATCAAATATTCCCCAAGAAAGCAGAAGAAAACACCGAAATTCGTAGGAACCGGGATTACGCCGCGCTGCTTTCAGAGTAATGATTAAAAAGTAGCGTGAAAATGCAGACGATGCTAATTAATCCCCGCGGTAATCCAATAATCTTTTCCTCATCAGTGGTTACCTCTTGGTGTATTAGCTAATTCAAACTTTTACACGGGATAATTACCACAGGATACAATCATGATAAACGTTAGTTCTTTCCGTTATGAAGTATGTCTGCATTGCGTTTCTTTTCCATGTTAGAGAGAAACTAAAGTGTAAGACTGTTCCCTGAGTTCCATGAATGATTCTTGCCTCAGATTTTTGCATCTTTACTTCCAAATCTTTTCAAAACATCAGATTGCTTTTCTCCGTCAGTGCACCTCACGTGGTGCATTGTAGGCATTATTTAAGGTTCTTTGCAGCGTCCCTTCGGCCCCTAGCTGCAACCCCTTTCGTTCCTTTTACTGTACCTCCTTTCATATTCTCTTTCTCCCATCTTACTTTCCACCCTCTCCTAACAATTGATTCATAGTGCAACTGCGACGTTTTCCTCCTGTTACACCTTTCAAACCTTTTCCTGTCAATTTCCGTTTCATCACTGAATGACCTCATAGGTCCCAGTGGTTGGCCTTTGGCCTAAATTCTATATTCAATTCAATCAAATTTTTTTTTATGTCGTCTTCTTGTTACATGACTCTTCCGTTTTCTCTTGATTTTTTCTGGGCTTAAATTGCTAGTTTATTCAAATTAAAGTTGTTGTTTATATTAAGAGGCCTGTCAGCCGGTACGCGAGATATGTTTGTGTTATAATTTAACTTTGATTATTTTAAGATTAATTCAATTCATAATAATTCATAGGCGTTAAAAATGGTAAGACTCTAAGGTTTGTAGCCGGAATTAAAATTGTAGATAACTGTTTTCCGAAAACAAACATGCATAACTAATGTTTGCTATGAAGTGTGTTTATTATCAAGTGTTTCATTGAATTTTTTTTTCCAGTTCATTGAACTTATAACATATCAAATATCAGTACTCTGAATGATTGCACTTATGGTTGCTTAATTTTTCATAAATGATGCTAGTTGTATGCTAAAAAAAGTACTTAACATTAGATCGGTTACCACACTTTGGGATGAGATAATCATGCAAAGCTCTTTAGAATTAACATAGGCTACGTTGGGAGGCGATGGAGAAAGAGACAGGCAGACGGACAGATAGAAAAAAACTGACTAGAACAGTAATAACAAAGATAAATTTATGGCTTTAGGAAAACCAAGATAAGGCAAATAGCCTCATGTTTTGGAAGTGAAGAGTGTGTTTGTTGTTAAGTGTCCGAATATTTCTTTGAAGACTTTTAAGATCACTCTATATAGGTGTTTTGAAGGAAGTCATTGATCTTCACTATAATGAACAGGTTTCTTCAAACATAAACAATACAAGCATAGGCCAGGAAATGGTAGCCACAATTGCGTCTTCTTTATAAGATAAATCGAAAATATTTTCTTAATGATAAAATATTTTTAAGTGATAACTATCTCATTTTTTACCTATATTATCTTTTTTTTTTATTCCAAAAAATTACTGTTTCATGGAAGTCGAACTTAGAAACAGGAATTGGGCAAACTATTTAAAAAAAAAAATAAGTTGGAGTGAATATTAGGATATAAGATATTTCAGAAAATTAGCATATCTAGTGTAGTTTCTAATGATTCTTAAATACATCTCTGTGGAACATGAATTTACAAATAAAATCGATAAACAAAGAGAAATAGACATACGCAAAAGTAAATGTTCCTTGTAATTTATCAAAATATTTGGTATAAAAATTAGAAAGAAAAGGTAAATGATAAACAAAATTGATGGGAGATCTTTTGTAGAATCGTAATATTAAGTAGATAATCGATTCAAAATCGCTGGGTTTTTGTTTATTTTATTTTATTCTATTTTATTTTTATTTAACGAATCCCTTCTTTATTTGGGAGAAATCCAATATCAGTTCATGAGTGACGCTATATTAGTTCTTAAATGTATTGATTTTTTGATAGACTGCTTTCTTGTAAATGCTACTTACTTAATGCCGGGATAAAAGAAGATGGTGTTGTGTTATTTATTAAATCAAGCTAATCAGCAAAAGGTTTTGCTCCTACAACAGACTGTAGATAAAAATAAGTATTGTTGCTCAGGATTAAGATGGCGTTATAGCCGCACGGTCTGTTGCTCATAGAGATGCCCATAAGAGTCATTCGATGTAATGAAAGTGAGATGTATGAACGCGCATGGTTTATTATTGAAAAATATGAAAGTGATATGATATTCAGAGTGAAATGAAAGGTTTAACAGGCGAAATTTCAAACCATTTAAACCCTAAGGTGCTCGTCAATATGAGGAAAAGGCTGATAGCAGCGAGTCCTGGGAGTCGTAGATAGAAAGGCAAAAAATCACTCATCTTAGAGAAAAGCAGAATAAGTTTAAAAACCTCTACGGACCTATGGTGCCGTATTTCATTTACGTGAGAAAAAATTTGCATCGCTCAATAAATTGGAAGGGATCGATGAAGGAAAAGGAAAAATTGTGTTGGAGGAACAGAACAAAAGGAAGATTTACAACCTTTTTTAATAAATATGTACGAACGGAAATTTAACTACGTAATCCTTACATGTGACTGGCTGAGATTTCACCTCGCTAAATCTCTCGTGATCTTGTGTTTTCCGAATGTGGCTAGGTTTCAGCGAAGATGCTACTCTGTAGAGATGGCGCTTTCTTCCAGTGTTGGCGCCAGTTTTTATGGAAAAGGCATTTCCTGTTAGCAAAGGATTTGGAAGTGAGCCTTTGATGCTTTGGACTCATATAATGAAAAACGGCTACAGAAAGAGATCCACCGAGGTCGCTGGGAGGTATGAAAGATCACTGTCGCCTTGGTTACCGTTTTCAGGACTAGCCATTTGGAGAGGAGAGTGGTTGTTAGGTCTTCCTTGGTACACATTCGTGATATTTACTAGTTGCTATCATCGCGGTTGTGGAGTAAATCTTACCCTATTTTGGAAAATTAAAAATGCATATTTATAATTGAAATTTAATGCATCTGAAAAAATTAAATCTGAAAATCTGAAATGTACAGGTTCTCTGTCTCTATTTCCCATGCTATTTTAACAAATAGTAATGCATACTGATTTCTTTAGGGGTAATTCAATGCAACATACAAAACACTTAAATAAAAAAATTATATTAAATATAAAATTATACTAAATATCTATACCAATAAACCAGGAATGCCGAGGACTAGAGTTCAAGAGTTGGCTGATGAGCCACTCACACCCAGGCCATAGGGGCTTCAGCTCCTGGAAGCAATGACTCCTGGCATCAGTATGGGAGAGCGTAAAATACAGTGGTTTTCTCTATCTTCAAAAAATTACTTTTTTTTTGCGAAGGCAAACTTTTTTAGTGTGTTATTGCTGTCTATAAATAGTATATACTATAAAATAATATTAGATTTATGTTTTCAGAGTTCAAATGCCACGTTTGAGAAAAAAAATTCATATTTGTTACCATCGAAAATGAATTAATTTAGGGGGGGTCATTTACGATGATGAATGTTACAATAATAATAATAATAATAATAATAATAATAATAATAATAATAATAATAATAAGTTAAATAGAATATACATATATATATATATATATATATATATATATATATATATATATATATATATATATATATATATATATATATATATATATATATATATATATATATATATATATATATATATATATATATATATATATATATATATACTATTTCACTTATTTATATTTAGGTTTTTTTATACCGATTTACTCTATCGTAATGTCGCTTGTCTGTATTTGCTAACGGCACTACTTTGGATATTTATCGATGCCTGTTTTAAATGTAAACTCTGCACAAAGAGCTTCAGTATCCCAATTTCTTCTGTTAAACTGATATATATATATATATATATATATATATATATATATATATATATATATATATATATATATATATATATAAATATATATATATATATATATATATATATATATATATATATATATATATATATATATATATATATATATATATATATACTTGTGTGTTGGCTGTGTATGTATAAATCTTATATATATGTATGTATATGGTAAAGCAATTGATCACTAATGAAGTACCATTTACAGGAGTTCCGACTCTGTAAAGACAACAGGCACATTGAAGATACCATTGCCAATAAAGAACCACTCGCCTGAAAGCATTTAAAGACAGCTCATAGTCGTAACCCACACCAGTTATTACCAACGGCAGCAAAACTTCAGACGAATGGCCCATTCGAGGTGATCCCGTTTAGATGTAAGTATCTCACAGCGGAAAACTCTATAACTTTTATTTCGGTAGTAACAAGTAATAGTCCAGATTGTTCAGAACATCTTTGAAAACATAGACGTTGCGTTGCAATATGGACACAAGAGTTAACAAGTTGGATGTATAAGAAGTTTGTTTTGAAATATTCAAACGATTGCATTACAAGATTCCAGATAAACCCATAATTTATTAGAGATCTTGTATGTATATATATATATATATATATATATATATATATATATATATATATATATATATATATATATATATTTATATATATTATATATATATATATATATATATATATATGTGTATATATGTGTGTGTGTGTGTTAGTGTGTATATGCGTCTGTGTGTATATGTATATATACTATATATATATATATATATATATATATATATATATATATATATATATATATATATATATATATATATATATATAATGTGTGTGTGTATTAGAAGTTTAATAAAATATGATGATATCTCAATTTTGTTTTATTAATATCATTTGAATCGTTGAAAACAAGCTTCTAATGCAACTCGAATAGTCATTTTCATCGATACATGTCTGTGTATATATTTTACCCCTATTAGGTCTTATTATAAAAGTGACATTAAATCATTAGTGAATACTTGAATTGCCTGATATCTAAGCTTAACTAAAGGTAAATTAAGGAAATAATCAAGAAGTAGATAGAATGTCATTTTCTCAGAAATGAGTAACAACCAATAAAAAAAACTGCTATTGTTTCCATACACACTTGAAGTCATAAAATCGTGAAAAAAAGGAAGAAAATAACTTTATTTTCACAAAAAATATCATTATGTAACGCTTCATGCGTATTAAAGTCTTTATAATAGAAAGGTTCGGTCATTATGGGCTGATGGGATAACATTGATATTTTACTTCCCTTCACCTAATGCCTAAAATGATCGTACGTTCCCCCGATAATTCATTTTTTCCTCATAGAAGACTTAACGTCTCGACAAAAAAGGAGGTCCGGGAGAATATCAGAAATCGATATTAATGGGTCTTAGAGCGTGGGAAGACAGCCAGGATGAATTAGCTTATGGTTTTTCGAGGGGCGTCACCATCTAGGAAGAGAGTAAGAAAGGCAGCCACCGAGGGATGAGGCACTTTTATTCAGGAATTTTAAGTGTTGCTAAACTAGCTACAAAGATAAAGCAGAAAATTATATAAAAATGACGACCCGAATTCATATTCAGTTGGAGTATGTCTTTTAAAGGAATTTTTGGTTTGATATGTCAGTTTGTTTGCTAAAACAGTTGCTTGTACAGTAGAACAACAAACCCCAAAATCTGAGACCTGAATTGGAAGAGGCCAAATAAATTTTAACATATATGAGATATAAACCATCTCTCTCTCTCTCTCTCTCTCTCTCTCTCTCTCTCTCTCTCTCTCTCTCTCTCTCTCTCTCTCTCTCTCTCTCTCTCTCTCTAAAAACCACGTTGAGTTTCGAAATACATATACTTTCTAACTGACATCTTGGTTGCATGCACACACACACACACACACACACACACATACATATATATATATATATATATATATATATATATATATATATATATATATATATATATATATATATATGCAGTGTATATGTACATACATACATGTACACATATATATTTATATATATATATATATATATATATATATATATATATATATATATATATATATATATATATATATATATATATATATATATATATATATATATATATATATATATATATATATATATATATATATATATATATATATATGAGAATACGCAAACAACTCCCCGCAACGAGAGAGAGAGAGAGAGAGAGAGAGAGAGAGAGAGAGAGAGAGTGAGAGAGTTTGACAGACAGACAGGAGTAGAAATACTGTAAATGGCGATGAGAATATCCTTTGCATTATCACAAGGCACCTGGATTTTTCTCAAGGTTTAAACAGAACCAGGCGTCTCAATGAAATTCAGGCTACTGACGACGAAAAGCGATCATTTTAATCTTCTTCTATAATATCCTCATAGAAAAAGCAGCCAACCTTTTATATCGATAACGAGTTTCAATAAAATGTAAATTTTCGTGCTCAATAATGAAGTATTTTTCTTTATGTCAGTAATAAAAGGTTTCCTTTTTAGTGAAAATTCGAATTCAGAAATATTAATATTTTCATATTCTAGCAACAAATTAAGTAAATAGTAAAATTTCCCGTTATCGGCACACAAATACATAGCTTTAAAATTCTCTATTTAGACTAAGTAGGATTAAAAATTCATTATTTAGGTTAAATGGGAATTTTCGTTTGCCTATAGGACTTTTGCTTCCTAATCATGTGACTATTCAATATTTCTTCAGAAAATTTCTTAGAGTAAAAGGGACCTTTACCACAAGTGACCTAGTAGATTTTGATAAGTCAGAGACAGATTCCTCTGAAATTTTCTTTTTCTGATATCCCCAGGCTCAAGTTTGCCCTGTGAAATATCTTAACATATAATATTAATCCATAATATTTAATATATAGCTTCCATGCATGTTTCACGTGTTGCTCATTAAACTGATTCAGTATTCTTTTTGTTGTCAATTGTATTTATGCTTTTTTCTTTATTGACACATTGCACTGAGTTCTATGAATTTAAGGAATTTATCTTTTTGTATTCTGTCGTAATATAACTTACTAGTTAAATTATGTATATTTTCCTTGTTAGTTTTCTTTAACACAAAACTATTGTGCCGGCTTTGTCTGTCCGTCCGCACTTTTTCTGTCTGCACTTTTTCTGTCCGCCCTCAGATCTTAAAAACTACTGAAGCTAGAGGGCTGCAAATTGGTATGTTGATCATCCACCCTCCAATCATCAATCATACCAAATTGCAGCCCTCTAACCTCAATAGTTTAAATTTATTTTATTTAAAGTTAACGTTAGCCACAATCGTAAGTCTGGCAACTATATAGATAGGCCACCACCGGGCCGTGGTTAAAATTTCATGGGCCGCGGATCATGCAGAATTATACCGAGACCACTGAAAGATATATCTATTTTCGGTGGCCTTGATTATACTCTGTAGCGGCTGTACAGAAAACTCGATGGCGCCGAAGAAACTTGGGCGCATTTTTTACTTGTTTTTAATAGAATCCTATCCATCTGTTTTACATACAGATTCAGCATGATCATGTTAAATAATTTTCATTTCTTATTCGAGCATTCCATTTCTCCTTTATCTCATTATTTTGACCTGTTATTTATGATTTGTACTTACTTTTTTTCTCGGTAATTGTTTGCAAGAATATGACGACTTGCCAGCCTTTGAAGTTTGTAAATATTTTCTTATGCAATATTTCAGCTCTCTTTTGAAGCTTTTATTTTCAGAAATTTTCGTTTTTAACTCATTCTGGATATAGAATGTTTTGGAAAAAAAAACATGCTTTGCTCACTGAATTTCCTTTGTCATTTACTGCCTTTTTATCAGCCTTCATCATATGCTCTGTCTACGATACTCATAGTTATTTCAATACGATTCGTTTTTCAGTTTTCTTAATTACTATCAATAAGGGAAAAACTCTAGTTTGGAACATCAGATTCGTAATTTTTTCCTTGGATGAAGAGTTTTTTTTATTAGTTCATTAATGTTTCGTGTTTTCAAAAGATTCACTTTTATTTGTTAGTTATTGTAATTTTTGTAACTATCGATTAACAAACAGTTTGGAAAGGGCTACTCCCGTTTTGATTTGGATTTTTTTCAGTGTTGTCCTTATTTTTATTTCCCGTTTTCTACATTTTTCCATATTTTGAGACTGAAATTCCCAGTGAGATTTCAGGAAATGTTCCACGAGCTTGATTTTCCACTGAAACGTGAAAATATATTTGGTTTTATTTGTTATCTAGTTCAAGTTATTATTCAATACCCTCATCTCACTGCATATTAACGTTTACTTTTTTAGTGAAATCTAATATGAAAGAAATATGACCATTCCGCTTATAGTCAATTCTGCAAAGAGAAAAGTTAATCTTAACATATTTTGTCTGATGCTTTCATTTATATAATTTTGTTCTTAGGTAAAATGCTCTGTTCTTTCAACAACGCAATATATTTTACCTTAACGGGGAGATCAGTAGACTAAAGTTATAGTAATGGGCCAGGTTTCCACCGTCCATAAAGGTAGCTGAAATCTATGAATATTTAATTTTATTAATTTTGTGTTTTTGAAAACAATAATTGTGTAAATATTAGCTGAAAGCATCTTAGGCCAATCTATTTTTATTGTTTTGTGGATAATTGGGAGTGTGACTTAGATAACGTATTTTCAGATTGCCCTTCCTTTTGTATGTATAGTATACTTGCGTAAATAAAGCTAGCATCACTAATTCCATTATGTATGAAAAATATAATGTCGAGCAAATATTCTCCAGTTCATAACTAAATTGATACTGTTTACTTTAGAGTCAGATTGATTTACAATAGAAACGAGAAACCTGTCAGTTCTACGGTCCAGTATCCATTAAAAATTTGCATTCATACACCACATTCTATAATTACAGGAACTTCAAATGAACAATTTGGGTCTGTGGTCTCTTGGGTAATTACGAGGAACGTTTATGGTTAACAACAAAAGTTGTGTTGGGTAAAAGGTCTGATCTTCACAGCACTCTTTAATGTGCCTCTGTAACCTTCGCTAATATTTTTTGTGTTGAAACATTTGCATACGATGTTGAATGAGTGCAAAGGGTTGAGAAAAGTAGTCACTGAAAATAATAGAAAGTGTATAAGACGAAGCCCATATTGAAATATTAACTGATAACGGTTATGAAGGGTAGTTAATAGAGGGTTGTGTATATATGAAAATCTAAGAATTGAAGACCCTGAACTAAAAAAAAATGTCTGTCATCAGATGGCACACAGCAAGCTCACATTCGTGAAAAAGAAGCTCCAAGATCTGTTGACCTTCGAAGAAGAGTAAGCCAAAGGATCATTTACTGACCAAACAAGACGTTTGTTATGGCTGTATAAACAACAAAAGTTAACGAAAGTGAAACAGAACTTGATGTATATACAGTTTTTATATAGATGTACTAACTTGCAATCCCATGCCCTAATTTATGAAGTGATGATGCTGACATAACAGGGCAGAGTTATCTTAAATCAGTTAATCAGGCATCATGATAAAAAGTACCCTTTGCCTAAATACGTCATTCAGAGACCAAGATTAAAATTAATTGAATTGTTATCAAATAATGGCTTTAACATCAAGGGGTTAATTATTGTCTGATTTGTTGAGGTAATCTGACAATCTGGAATTTGGATTATTCCACGTGTGGTCGAATCAGGTTTTCCAATTATCATTCTGAATTATCCTGAAATCCTGTTTAAGCTAGATCGCACAATGCATCCAGAAGCCTAAATACATGATTCATACTACTAGTTAATTATCATCATGGTGACTGGACAGAGGCATTAACATTTTCATTAGTTTCCATTTACTGATGAAAATAACATACCAGGTAGAGGTTACTCTTCAAGTATACTTTCACGAAAATTTAAAATAAAGATGAAAGTTATACATTAGTTCATAATCTCTCTGAAATTAAAGCGTTACGTATAATGGTATTGTGATCCTCGCGTTTTGGGAGGCTAGATTTATCAAAAGCTCTAAGCATTATCAGATGATTTATTTCCATGGTATTTTTTTTTTTTTGGCTGAAGTAATTAACCTTCTGGTTCACTTGTGACCCACTAATATAAAAGTATAAATCCACCCCAAGAGCTACTAATGACGTACTAATGGGGAACACTTAGCTATTCTCAACACGTCAATTTGACCCATTTTTGGTAAGTTTGTTTTGTTTTATCCTAATTCCATCCTAACAAATTAGAATTACAAGTGACCAGCAGGAATAATAACCTCATAAAAGGCTCTGAGACAGACAAAGACTTATAAAGGTCTGGTTTCTGAAATGGGTAAATTCAATATCATTATCGAATGAGACTGGAAAAGCATAAAGTCATAAGGAAAATTTCAAAAGGCTCGGAAATATTCTTCAAGCATTTAACGGAAAAAAACTGGTCTATTATAGCTATTTTTATCACAATTATTTACAAGACTTCGGCTAATGGGGCAAGTCTCTGTTTTTTAATACAGCAGTGGAGAAGTGGTGCTTTTATGTTTGAACAATGCCCATTTTTGTCGAAAGAGAGGATAAACATATTAGAAAATTGAAATTTTCTTTAGTGGCCCTATTTTTGGACTAGCGCCCGTGCAGATTCCAATTAGATTGCAAAGAGTAGGAAAAAATTTGTTGTAAGATTTTCATTTTAGAATATTCAACTTTGACGTAATTATTAACAAACCTTAATCTACGTGCCTGGAAAAATGATGACATGCTCTAAATTCATCTATTTCTGACCTGTGGATTCTAAGATTCCAGCTCTATTTCAGAAAGAAAAATTTCTCTGCTCGAATTCCTAGAAGTGTACGAGTGGCATTTTAGTGAACTATTAGGGCTCTAATTGTATATAATGATTTTTCCAACTGATGTCGTATTTCATGGAAATGGAAAGTAGTTTTCTAATGCTGAAGCTAATGCCGTAAAGTTCATTAATGGGGCTGTTAATGTATGCAAGATGTTTCTCCAAAGAATAAGACTTCTACGGGCAAAGTTATCGCGATTTAAAAATCTAACATAGATGGAAATTGGGAAATGAAAACTAAACATTTGGATGGTCTATAAAGCAAATGCGACGATTCATATACACAAAATTTTAACGATTCGGATTGAACACAGAAACTGTATTAATTAATGATACATTGATGTGGGTTTATCAACAAATCACTAAGATATTAGACAGATAAGAATTCATTTGTAGATAAGTAAATAAGAAAAATTATAAAAAATAACATCAGTTTGCTAACGTTACTTTAGTAAGAATAATTTGAGATACAAGTTTGGCAGTTGGTCGAAACTTCGCCTGAACACTGACTGTTTACTATAAAAAAAACCAACCAGCTTTAAAGTTGGCTAATTAAAACGACGCGTTTATGGTGTTGGGAGTTTCATCACAGGGACTTCTTGAGTAACTTCAAAGTAAGAGAGATGTAATCTTCTTGGAATAACTTATGAAGTTAACCAAATTACTCCCGCTCTTCTTTTATTACATTTTTTCCTAAAAAGTGAAAATTACTCCACGTCTAAGAATCACGTGATTCATTTCTTCATTCATCGTTATATACTGATTTAATGGGCAGTTGATATATCTAAAATTTTAGTAAGACGGTAGATAATGCAGACGAAATAAACAAGGAGTGATTTAACAATAAATAAGTTACATTTCTGCCAAAACTTTGAACCTCGGCACGAAGAGTTATTGTTGGCAATTCCCTGTCAGGATTTGCGACTCATATGAGGTAAGATTTCCATATCCGGTTAACTCCCACAACGCGCGAAATAAAACTTTCCTTGAATAATGTCATTTCAGCCTCGTTTGTTTCATGACACTTCGGTGTAACAAGATTCTGCACTTTATTCTTGGTCGTACCATGGTGGAGAGAGAGAGAGAGAGAGAGAGAGAGAGAGAGAGAGAGAGAGAGAGAGAGCTATGAATCTCTGATATTCATATTAAAATGTACTTATTCTTCATATGATGTAATTGCAATATATATATATATATATATATATATATATATATATATATATATATATATATATATATATATATATATATACATATACACACACATTATATACTTAGTGTTTTGACTGTGTTTTGACTGAAACTCTACAACTAGGGCATTGGCTTCCGATTTCTTCATCAGTATAAACAGTAAAATCTACGATGTAGCGAGTCTATGCATCGATTATTACCATAATATAACTCAATTACAAACTTAGCAACCTATATTACTTGATATAACTGACTTGTATTTCATGGGGGGCGGGGGGAGGATAATCCTGACTACTCTTTCAAGGATCCAAGTCTCTCTCTCTCTCTCTCTCTCTCTCTCTCTCTCTCTCTCTCTCTCTCTCTCTCTCTCTCTCTCCTTTGTCTGCGGAATACTTTTTAAATGTTTTATAAAAAAAAATCAGATTAAAAAATACTGTTTATTCAAACTTACTTTCTTTTGGCACCCCTTCAGTGCACATTCTCAAAGAGACTCAAAATGCATTTGACATTCTAGAGTTAATTAGGCTTGTGTCTTCTCTCTTTTAATGAGCAAAACAACGAGTGATAAGAAATGAAAAATGAAAGCAAATTAAGGTTATTATCATTGTTATACATTACCATAGAATTAACTTTAAAGTTTAAGAAACCCGGGGTCTATATTGTTCAAATTTCCCGCTCTGAACTTCCTGTGAAATTCTAATAGAAGAAGATTCTTGGGTTGTTTGGACGTGACTGTCATTGTTAGTGCAGAACTGAAAACGCCTGAAAATCGAGCTATCCGCCGGCTGTTTCTGTGTTTCCTTTCTTGATACAATTGTGGTGTTCACGGAACTTTCAGTGACTACCCTATTACAGTGTTTTATGCATAAAATCACTAGGCTATGTATCTTAGCTGAGCAAGTTCAATGGTTTTGAAGCATAAATGAAAGTTCCCAAATTTTTCATGGCCGGTCATGGTTCCTTCGGTGATATACAGATCCGATGTTCATGGAACTTTCAGTGGCCGTCCTATTATAGTGCGTTTACATGAAATATGTGAGTTTGACTATATGGTATGACTATATAACTAGGCTGAGAAATTTCAGTGGGTTTTGAGGAAAAGCGAAACTGCGTTAGTGAAGGGTGACTGGTTATAACAGCTTTCATTCAGCGCCCCGAGCCACAGGTAAATGCATAGGCTAGTTTTGATACTTCGATAACAACTTTGTGTGGCACAATTACTTGGTTTTATGGTGATGCATATGGTGAGTGACTGTCTATAACCTGCCTTGGTTTATATCATATCTTAAATGATAAATACATGATTAGTCACTTCCACATGTTCGTGGACCTGAATAGCGGGAACGTTGGGGGCTTCCTATCCAGGGTTAAGCGTTTAGGTAGATAAAAGTCATTTAAAAAGTTTCTTTTTCACTCGCTGTCAAACTCCAGTTCTTACGCACGTGGGCCGAGTGTGTTCTGACCATTTGGAGTGTGTGATCAGCTGAGAAGGATCACAGTCTGGTTTCTTGCTGATCTGCGTTCTGATTGGCTGAACGGCCCTCTTAGAGTGACAGGATGTAAATAATCCTTCCCTTTGGTTTGAATGTTATGCCAGTGCTTAGAGAAAGCTTTTTCTCTTTTCTGGACAATATCAAAGTTTATTGTAATTGCTACTTTTTTTATTTAATTTTGAAGGGAAATGCCCCTTGGTGTTAGTGACAGGGAAGGGAATTCACCTTGGCTTTCAGTAGTAAGTTCAGGAGGGGTTTTAGTACGTAGTGCTTCCTCCAGTAACTTTTAAAGTACGAACATCGATTACGATAGTAAGGAAAATTATGATAGTGAATATGGTATAATTATAGAACAGCTCTGCATGAGGTAGTACCTTGGAAATTGACTTTTCTATAGCATTTGGTTGTTTATCAAGAATTTGCTGTTATTTTTTGGCAGCCAACTGTAATTAACCTGAGAACTGGTATGTTATTGTATGCTGGCCATCCTAGAATGTATCATGCATGTGCAGTGTTATAGGGGAACTTCTGGGGGTTCCAGGGGTACAGATCCCCCCGGCTAAGTAACATGACCTACTACGTTTGGTTAGGTTAGGGTACGTTAGGTTAGTATAGTTCCTTTTACAATAGGTGTCCTTTGCCAATCTCCTCTTGAACATATGGCTCCGTAATGACTTGGATATGTGCAGAACCATTCCATAACAACAACATGACAGTCAGGTCTTTCTCCTAGTGAGTTCCCCCACCCAAAATCCCGTTCCCAAAGGGTCCCCAGCCATGTTGGATAGAGATATGAGGTTAGTAATAATTGACTGACAATAAACAACACCACCTCCTTCATCAGCAACACTAAAAGTATAGGAAAAATCAATTTCCAAGGTATATAATGGTCTGTGCAGAGCTGTTCCATAGTTTTACCAAGAATTTAAAGGTGTTAGTGATCCCCAATAGCCTAGCCTAGCCTATATACCAACTGAAGAAAGTCTTCATAGTGACCATTATGTTGATGTAAGTGATAGCCTGTTAACAGATAGCCTAGTGAGGACCACAATGGTAGGGGTTTTATTTTGTAATCAACATTGTCTAAATTGTAATTAGGCTAAATCATTTGGGCAGTTAGATTAGTTTATGGCAACATGAAGTAGACTGCCATACTCTTGGCTAAGTCCACGGTCTTTCATAAATTTCCATGTTTTAGGCTTGGATGACTTCACCTGAATGCCACCCTACTAAGGCTAGTTTTGATAAACTGGAAGACTACTTTTAAGCCTTTCCAGTTCAGTAACGAGACTACCAGTTTATGTGCAATATGGGTGCCCAGTTAGTACCAGCCCTTTGAGGGTCAATATAAAAACATAAACAAATGACGGTAAATATAGTAGACATACATGAAAGATATAAACCTAAATAAATATATAAAGAAA
Source organism: Macrobrachium rosenbergii (assembly GCF_040412425.1). Lineage (NCBI taxonomy): Eukaryota > Metazoa > Arthropoda > Malacostraca > Decapoda > Palaemonidae > Macrobrachium > Macrobrachium rosenbergii. Next base: position 17,584,546 of record NC_089750.1, read on the forward strand.
AGGCAGTAAGTATCCCGGTTGAACGACTAGCTTGAGCTAGGCTGGGATAGTAGTTTTCAGTTTTACCCTAGTTTTATCCTAAACATTGTTTCAAACCCATCTTTAGCTGTATGGGAAGCACAAAGCCATCAGCATTGTGTGGCATCTTGATACTAAATACACAGTTGGCTGGCTGAGTAGTGGTAAAGAGTAAGCAGTGATAAAAGCTATTAACTAGGCCTAATCATTGGTGTGATATTACACTGGAGTTGTATTCCCACTTTTCAGCCAAGGAAGTATTGTGTATTTTTCATAAATGTAAGTTATGCTTTGTGAAACTTGTGAAAATAGTGTACACTTAATTTAAGCTAATATACCATTATTGTAATGGTTAATCTTGTAGTAGTTCTGAGTGTTATATATTGTATGTTTAATAGTTTTCAATGTTGTACTTGCAGTTTACAAGATGAGGTGACCTGAAACCACAAACTCTGGGAGCATTAGAAACTTTAAGATGCTCAAGCAGTAAGTTTCATTGATGGTTTTATATTTTTCTGAACTTTGTCAGAATTTTTTACATATTTTGTTCTTGACATCTTTCTTTATATATTCTAAGTTGTCCAGATCTGGTGTGGAAAAAAAATAGTATATCAGGTATATTACATTCTTGATAGTATTCATAATGAGTGCTACATTTTTTATATTATCCATAATGGGTATTTGACATGATGATAAAATAATATTTTTTTTTTTTTTTTTTTTGCCAGGACATCCAGGATGGGGTGAAAAATCAAAGGCCTGTGGATTTATTTTGGACTGCATTTGCCAAACCCATATGGTAAGATCTGTGCCCTTCAGTTAAAGTATATATATGCTTTGTAAATGTGTTTATAGTCCTCCTACATATTTCTGAGGAATCTTATATATAAAAGTGAAGTTTGTAAGTTTGTATGTGTTTGTATGTTTGAAGTCCAAACTGCTTGACCAATCCAGACAAAATTTGGCATGTGGCCATCATTTGAGCCACCTTAGATGAAAGGGTAGGTTTCAAACCCATACCCCTGCCCCTTCCACTTCTCCCATCCCCATTCCCCAATCCCCCTTCCCTTTGTAACTTATGTGGTAAATAAACTCATTTCATGTACTCGAGACCATAGAAATATATTATTGAAAATGGTTTTCAGTCACCACTGTAATACCTGGATAAAAGGGACAGACAGCACAGAAATATCTTGATAAAAGGGACAGTCACCACAATAATATGTGAATAAAAGGGATAGTCACCACAGTAATACCTGGATAAAAGAGACAGACAGGACAGTAATACCTGGTTTAGGTGACAGACAGCACAGTAATGCCTGAATAAATGGGACAGTTACCACATTAATACCTGGATGAGGGGGACAGACAGCACAGTAATAACGGGATAAAAGGGATAGTCACCACAATAATACCTGGTTAAAATGGACAGATAGCACAATAATACCTGGTTAAAAGGGACAGATAGTACAGTAATACCTGGTTAAAGGGGATGGACAGCATAGTAATACCTGGATATAAGAGACAGACAGCATGGTAATTCCTGGTTAGAGGTGACAGACAGCAGGTAATATCTGGATAAAATGGACAGTCACCACAGTAATACCTGGATAAAAGGGACAAACAGCACAGTAATACCTGGTTAAAGGTGACAGACAGCACAGTAATATCTGGATAAAAGGGACAGTCACCACAGTAATGCCTGGATAAAAGGGACAGTCACCACAGTAATACTTGGATAAAAGGGACAGACAGTACAGTAATACCTGGTTAAAAGGTACAGACAGCATGGTTAAAAGGTACAGATAGCTTTGTAATACCTGGATAAAAGGAACAGTCACCACAGTAATACCTGGATAAAAGGGATAGACCGCACAGTAATACCTGGTTAAAAGGTACAGACACCACAGTAATACCTGAATAAAAGGGACAAATCAGCTTTGTAATGCCTGGATAAAATGGACAGTCACCACAGTAATACCTGGATTAAAGGATAGATAGCATGATAATACCTGGTTAGAGGTGACAGATATTACAGTAATACCTGGAATAAATGGGACAGTCACCACAGTAATTCCTGGATTAAAGGGATAGTCACTGCAGTAATACTGGATAAAAGGGACAGCCACCACAATAATGCCTGGGTAAAATGGACAGTCCCCACAGTAATACCTGGATAAAGGGAACAGATAGCATGATAATACCTGGTTAAAAGGGACAGATAGCACAGTAATACCTGGTTAAAGGGGACAGATAGCTTAGTAATACCTGGATAAAAGGGACAGTCACCACAGTAATACCTGGATAAAAGGGACAGACAGCACAGTAATACCTGGTTAAAAGGGACAGATGGTACAGTAATACCTTGGTGAAAGGGGACAGACAGCATAGTAATACCTGGATAAAAGGGACAGTCACCACAGTAATACCTGGATAAAAGGGACAAACAGCACAGTAATAACTAGTTAAAAGGGACAGATGGTACAGTAATACCTGGTTAATGGAGACAGACAGCATAGTAATACCTGGATATAAGGGACAGTCACCACAGTAATACCTGGATAAAAGGGACAGACAGCTTAGTAATACCTGGTTAAAGGTGTTGGGCAGCACAGTAATAATCTGGAGAAAAGGGTGAGACAGCACAGTAATAACTGGTTGAAAGGGATTGACAGTGCAGTAATACCTGATTAAAGGGGACAGACAGCATAGTAATACCTGGGTTAAGTGGACAGTCACCACAGTAATACCTGGATAAAAGGGACAGACAGTACAGTAATACCTGGTTAAAAGGAGTAGACAGCACAGTAATACCTGGTTAAAGGAGACAGACAGCATAGTAATGCCTGGATAAAAGGGACAGTCACCACAATAATACCTGGATAAAAGGGCAGACAGCATAGTAATACCTGGTTAAAGGTGTCAGACAGAACAGTGATACCTGGATAGAAGGGACAGACAACAGTGATATCTAAATAAAAGGGCAGTCTCCATAGTAATTTTAGGATAAAAAAGGACTGTCATCACAGTAATACCTGGATAAAAGGGACAATAGTACAGTAATTCCTGGATAAACGGAATAGTCACCACATTAATACTTGCCAGTTCACCCATGACTGTTCAAAGGGTGAACATTCATATGAAAAAGGTAGAACTCTCAGTTGGACTGTCAACAGAAATTCCTCCCTTTCTTCTTCTTCCTCCTCCTCTTCCACCTCCCTCTTCCCTCCCCCTTCCCCTCTCCCTCCCTTTTCCCTTCCCCTCTCCCTCCCTTTTCCCTTCCCCTACATGTAGACTATCATTCAAATTTTTCCCAGGCAGCACCAGATTGGTCAGCTAGTATGAAATATTTCAAAGAAATGCAATTTGAGAACTAAGTACAGGAGTAAAGATAAACACTCTGTTATATATGATGCTTTGTATGACTAGCTCATAGAGTTAATCTGGTTTTCATGCAGTGAGATTATCCTTTAATGAAAGCTTTTCCTAGAGGAGAAATGTGGATGCAATATAGTGTCACATTCTTTTATGGGTGATGTATGTAGAATAAAAAAAAATGTTTTATTTTTGCAAGATCTATGTATTAGGTAGAAGCATATTAAAATTTGGGGAACTGTGACCTCCATTTTTTTTGTTGAAAATGGTCCTGCGAAAATTATTCATCATTGGTAAAGGTTGCAGGCCCTGATACATTTGATAGTCTCTTTAATATTGTAGAAGTGGTAAAAAGGTTAGCATAGGTAAAACGATGGATCAGAGAGCTTTCAAGAATTAGAAAAGGGATAAGTGGGAAAAAATATTAGGTGGGAAGATCTTTCATGTCCAGGAAATAGAGTGTGTGCAAGAAACAGGTGAATGTCATAGTGTGTGTTGACACAGCAGATGTGATGACCCTTCTTGTGTTGGTGTATGAAGCAGCTAATAATGAAATGTTTTGTACCATGATTCATCTAAGATTCAGCAGTTAGAGTATGACTGTTGAAGTTAGAGAGATGTCTTAGTGTTGAAGAAAAATATTGCTGTTTTCATGTTTTACATTTGTCTTTCCATTTCTCTTCTATTCTTGGCCATTTTGTTTTGTAAGTTAATGTTATGAGTAAGTTTAATTGGGTTTCAAGACATTTTGAAGAGCCAGTTCCCATAGCCAGTTGGAATATTTCTTGATTGGCTGTGCCCCTTAAATATATGAGATGCATGTCATATGAGAAATTCCATGTTATCACCCAGACCTCCTCACATGTGCCGCAGGTTGCTTGTGTCCCCTTGAAACAAGGCTTATTTTCATGAGTGCTTAGAAACTTGTTTAGCTTGAGATATGGTTAAAGCTTATTGTTTGGTTTCTTGATAGTGTTGCTGTATGTTTTTAGGGGATCTTCGCTTCTTTGTAGTTTGTAAAGATTTGCAAAAACATTAGTGTTGTAGAGGCATCTTCACTCCTGTTTATTAGTGTTGGTATTCAGTTGGGGAAAAGAACAATGGTGCCTGACCCATCAGAGTAGCATTTAACCTTTTGTAATCTTTGTAGCAACAACCACCATCCATAGCACAGCTAGGAAGTTTGTTTCATAGCTATGAAGTACATAAGTATAAGACTTCTGGTATAAGGCAAAGTGACTTCAAGGGACCATGGGCTGGCTCTCTTTAAACAAGTAGTGTATAGTTATTCCAGAGGTAGAGGAAAGTTATATGGAACATCTCTTTATCAACAGCAAATCCTTATGTCCAACAAAATAAGTCATATTAGTAATAATTATTGGTTAACATCTAATTATCATGGATCTTTGTCAGTGTTGTTCCTTATTCTCATGACATTTCAATCTTTATCCTGTGCTCCCCTCTTACTTTTATTGTCCTTTTGTATGGTTATGTATACAATCCATCCGCAGTGTTGTGTGATACACTTTCTGTTCACTACTACCGTACATTACTTAAACATGGATTCTTCTGTGGTCTGTTTGGATGTTATGAATAGTTTTTGTGTTGTCAAATTTTTCGTCTTCATATTCACCAGCTCTGTTAGCCACTCTTCTATTAAGGTCAGCACCAATACATACTGAAACCTTCCACTTGGCTGAACTCAAGGCCTGCCCTATGAGAGCTAGATAAATTAGCTTAGCAGTCTGGTTAAAATACTTACAGTAATTCCAATTTTCTCTTCTAGTTCTCCCTACAAGTGGGTACCTTGTGTCATTCCTTACACAGCTTAACTTTAGTAGTACCAAAGATGTTGTGTAGCATCCTTTCATTGGCTTGGTAGCATTCTCTTTTGGCTATTCAACTTGAGTTTTATTTATCTTCAATTTTCCCTCCTTTTTAAAGACAAAAATCCACTTATGAGATGCAAAATAGGACTTTCTGAGGCCTTGTCAAGTGTATTTGATGATTATAATCTTGAGTGAAAGCTTCGTTGCCTGTGCATTCATACAGTCTGATAAATTGGCTCTCCATCATTATATCAGTGGACTTTTACAAATCCAGTCCTGTTTCTCCATATTCTTTTTCCTCTTCCTCCACAGTAAATAAGAAAACAAAGATTTATCCTCTCTTGACATGTGCTAGTTCACTTCCTTTGTTTTAATGTTTGAATGGGAGTAACATAATACTGTATAGTGTTTGGCCTGTTATATTGAGAAAACACATTAAGATACCTTTATCAGTTACTCTCCACAAAATTGCATATACTGTATTTTGATATGCTGACATATGTATCAATTGTGTGTGATCACATGAACGGTTTGATTTAATTTTAGGGAAGAGTTTACTATTTTTTGTCCAGTAAGATACACACATGTTTGGGAACATTGTTTTCCTTTGCTGTTTTTGAAGACCAAAGGTGGATTATCCAGGATGAGGTCTGATTTTAGTGGTTGATGTTTCTTTTTTGGGGAATCCCTTTGCCCTACCTCCTAGATGCATGTATCCCTTGAAGGTGTCTAGTGCTGAGTAGAGGAATGCACTAAGCATTATTCACCACAATCTGTTCACTAGTCATTATCTCCATTGCTTTAAGTTTATACAATTTATTTACTAGCCTATCACCACGATTTCAAATAGTTGCGGGAGATGTAAGGAGTTTATACCCGAAGCTTCATGATTTTGTATATTTTAGGTTTCATCCATTGTTTATGCTGTGATAATATATGTTTGGCGAATCTCATTTTGATGCCATATTTTTCCTTCCAGAAATGGGTGGATTGTTCCACAGCTGTACATGTTCAGATGGTTTGAGACAAGACTGTTTCTTTTCTGCCAAAAAATGGTAATTATGATTTAGAATGAGACTGCTTATTTTTGTATGTTCACTGTTGTTATCTTTGTAGCCCACAGTTTTACATTAGCTTCTCCTGGACTTCCTACATGAGTATTGCCCTCTCTGGGTTAATTTTTATTTATATGTTTTTCAGTAAATATTTCCAAAAATTTTCATATATCAGCAAATTCATGGTCATTTAGAGGACTGTTTTTCTTGTATCATTGCCTGTTTTCTGTTTTTATTTCCATCTGTTTCCTCTCTTCCAACATGACTGTCAACTTTTGCATTTTCTCTATTTCAGTTTTTGTCCCATTTAAGAAAAACCCTTCTGGCCAGTAGTATGGTAAAGGATACGTTTGAATGATTGATGATCTGTCTGTTGTGAAACTACAGTATATAATTTGAAAGGAATACTATACTGTAGATTCTTAGATATTTAAGTAGACATACTTTTAATCAGATCCTTTATACAGGGGAATATTTAAGTGCAGATCAACACAGGTAATGGCTGAGGATGCTACAGAACATCCAAAGCTGTAGCCATTATGATCAGATCAAATATATCTGTTGCTATAGGTGATTCTAGCATCACTGAATCCCACCATTTTTAACGAATGATAGACATAGGATTAAACCCCCTTCCGTATCATTGTGACATTTTGCAGTTCAAGTCAAGTGCTACTTACAAGTCATTTTGCATCATATTTGCCCACGGATATTAGATGAACGCCCCTTGACCCAGTGCCCATTTGTATAGTATGAAATATTTATGATGGACACTTTATTTTATGGTTACCTTTGATTATAGCCACCAGCATAACCATTGAAGAAATCTTTCTAGTCTGTGTTTTAAATTTTTTTTAGTTGTTGAGATATGGGTATATTGGTTTGAATTTATGTAGGAGCGATGTGTACGGAGGCTCGTATGATTTTTGACAGTTTTCAAGACGATTTTTCAGGGATATCTGTGTACCTAGGTGTGAGCGTATTGCCTGATCTTTGGTAGTACTCGGTATTGATTGCTAGGTTCGTTCACTTACTATTCATTTTCCCTCCCTTCTCAGTTAATTTACTTCATTTTCTAGGGTAGGACATAATAATTTTGCTGTGGAGCAAACCCTACTGAATAGCTCTGCCAGAATTGAGGATTTCAAAAATACACATGTCCCATTTCATCTGTTTTCTAATGATAATCTCAAAGCTTCAGGCAATCTTTGAAGTATCTCTCTCTCTCTCTCTCTCTCTCTCTCTCTCTCTCTCTCTCTCTCTCTCTCTCTCTCTCTCTCTCTCTCTCTCTGTCAGTTGGAACTTCCCTGATGGGATGCTTGATCTTACCACATTTTTGTATGTGGTTAAGGGGACTGATTTAAGGTTCCATTCAGTACCCCCTCAGTTTCCCAACAGCTTCAAGGCCTTATATCCTTTGCTCATCATTCGTTTCACAGGATTGCTTTCCACAGTTTCATCTTTTTCATCAGTGGTGTTTTAGTTAGATGTGGAAAGTCAGTTCTCTACAATCTCTGGTATTAAGTACTTCCTGACTGAATTCCAGTATGGTTCAGGAATTCTTGTATACCCTTTTTCTCAAAATAATCTTGGCCTTCCTTCCTACAGGACAACAAAGTTCTTCTCAAAACCCCAAACACATGGTATTGTAACTTCTACGACAGCTTCTCTTAATAATTTCTCTCTCTGGCCCAAGGCCAGGGTCAGCTGTCAATCTGAAACTTTTCTCAGCTGCCTCAGAACCTTTTCTGATACTTATGTAAGTTGTCCCTGCGATCTCATTTCTCTATATCTTTGTCTCTCTTTCTCCTCTCTGCATAGGTAACATCAACATACAACTCTTGAAGCATTGGTCTCAGAGAGTTAAATCTCTTGAAATCTTTGTAGAGAGGCTTTTAAGACTGTAGTACCACGAAATTAATTCATATCTATAGTTAATTTTGAAATAGAGTCTGTGAGGTGTTGAGACAGCAGTATGCATGGAATACTAAAGCATGTTTTTTGCCTTCCAGGTAGATGTGGCATGCAATTATGAAGACAGGAAGAAAAATTTTCATCACCATCCCAAACATCAAAACACAAGATTCATATGTGTGAACATGGAGATTGAAAACACCACTAAATTTTTGTCATCATTTTCCAACATGGATATGGCAAAAATTTGTCGTATATGAAAATCTGAGGAATACAAGCAACTTTATTCCCATCAAGAATGAAAAATACATTGTACATTGTGTTGTCTCTTAGTAACATTGTATTTTGCTTGTTATATAATAAGTTGTATTTCATTATTTTTTTTATTTACGGTATCACAGATAATTTTAGGCATAATTCCAGTGACTGTTGATTGTAATGTTCCCTGGGAAGACACTGCATGGATCTGACTGTAATATTTTGCATATGTTTGAATGCCCAACAAGAGCAGATGCTGCTGGAACTAGCTAGACAATAGTTAGTGACAGGTGAGGCCTTGCTGCTTTAGAGCGAGTCCTGTATTTCACACTCCTACATACTTTCCTGCAAGTGATTTGCGTTGAGAATGCCATTCTGACCGACTGTATCACGTATCTGTCTGGTGGGATATGTCTCAAGTTGCCCTTTTATTCTTAGGTTTAAGCCACTGGTGTCAAAATTTAGAAGTCCTCTTGTTAATTTCATTGGCATGTATATCTGTGTAAGTGTTGAATGGCTCAGCTCAGGTGAGGTTAGTTACTGAATATAAATTCGAGTACAGTACTTTAGTAGCGTTTGAGTATATCAGGGTAGGAGGGCATGTGTTAGTGAGGCAGATAAATACTTCATCTGCCATTTCCCTTCTAATCCTTTCCAGCCAGTACTGTAGGACACATTTTTGACTTCTTGTTTCTCTGTTGTGTTTTGTTTGTTATGCTAATTATTCATCAGGCCCTTGGAGATAATAAGTCCAGCCTGAAGTTCATGACTTCCTACTTTAAGGCATAAATCTGTTACTGTTGGTTTTTCTTCCACACACATTGTGGCTGTCTTTGGGGTTCTGTTGTTGCACCCACTTCTCCTCATTATCGGTTAGACTTACACCATCCTGGTTACCTCTTCCCTGCCGTTGATTTGTCCGCTGTGATTGTCTCCTTTTACTGTATAGTCCTTGTCTTGCAATTTGCACGTAGTCTAATTTATCTCTATTCATTTACTGTCTCTGTCTGTGGCTATGTGAACATATAAATGCAGATCCCAGTCTTTACTGTACTTGCAAAGTTGAAGATTCCAAGACACCTAAAGACATCTTTCTTTGTCTGGTCTCACCCACTTCTTGATTTATGGATTCATTCTTTCATCCTAGTGATTCTGTTGTAAAGACAGGTAAGACATCCTTTTATTGCAGATCCATATTTTTCCTTTCATTTCTACCTTTCTTCATCCTCCACTTCTCCACCTCTAACTGTGATTCCACTCCCTCTTCCTTTATTGGAGATCTTTGCTTAGCAGATGCCTCTTTCCTGCCTCAGCTCAAGAAAAATGTTGTCCTTTTTTGTGTTCCAAGACCATTTCTTGACTGTAGTAGTTAGTTCGTGTTTGGCTGAGTTAATCACTAGATTAATACTCTACTTCAACAGTAGCATTCCCTGCCTCTCTACCTGTCTGGGACTCTAGCTGCTTTAGTTACATATGAGGGGTGCACACACACTGTCTTCTGTGGTCGCGTTTCCTTTCCTTGTACATGATTGTTCCATCACAGCTGCCTGATTCAGCCATTTTATACTTGACTGTCCCAAAGTATTTTACTTCCTTTATGTACTCAACTGCTCCCTTGTTCCCAACTGACCATGTATACCTGACTGTCCCTGACTCTGCTTTGGCATACTCAACTGCTCAGTGTATCTGAAGGATAATGGGTATTTGACTGCTCCATTGTATTTGACAACTTCATTGTAATTTTTCTTTCAATAATTCATGGATAACTGGTGCTCCACAGTCTTGATATTTCAGTAAATTAAAGATAATTAGAGGATGTAAAGAACTAACTGTATTCTTTACTTATTGCAAGAAAATTTTAATTTTGGACATATTTTAATTTGAAGTTACTGTAATTAGATATGGTATTCTAAACCCAAAGGAAGTGTTTGACATGAGAGGGAAGTGTCTTAGCAGCAAAACATTTTTCTTGTGCAACAGCCTACAAGGCTTAGATGTGAAGGGTTTGGTTTTTAAAATTAATTTACCCATCGTATTTAACTGTAGATTTTGCAACATCTACAAATCTTTGGCCATCCCCATGAGGTTCAAGTTGAAAACTCTCAAGGCCTCGTCATTGGGAGGCTGTTAAAAATAAAATTTGTTTTATGGTGCCCTCCTTACACAATGAGTCCTCTGATTATATACAGATATGGTATAGTTTTTACATTCTCCAGTTTGTTCCAACAAGTTTGATGCAAAAGGGCTCCCTTAAAATCTCCAGGTGCCACATTTTGTGTCCTGGTCCTTTTGTCCTATTAGAGTCCTCCAGTTCACATTTATCCTCTTCACATAGAAGAATCCAAGGACAGCATCCAGCATTGTATTTTCCAGCATTCTATTTCTTTCTCTTTTGCTTCATCCCTTACATTTTTTTTTTTTTTTACTTTTTCCCATCCAATTTCTTTCCTAGAAAATATTTTTTTCCTCACTTTGCTGTGTTAAGGGTTTGATTCCCATCCTGCCTCATTTTCACCTTTCCCTTGCTACCAGTCTCCTTTCCATTGTCCTCTTCCCCCTATAGGTTTCTCATTTTCTTCCATCCTTATTGCTTGTTATGTTTAAAAGCTGTTGGTTGTCTAAAAATTGGCTTCTGTAACATAGCCTCCAATAAAGAATGTGTTAGGTCAAGGTCATTAGTTGTTATGGTGTCATTTGGGTTCACAGGCTAACAGCTGCAGATGTATGTTTTTTATCAAACTTTGTCAGAGATCTTGTATTCACATTAGAGACTGACATAATGAACAAGGCTCCCTATGGCTAGTAATATCTGCCCTCAAGACCTAGTTTGATCTTCTGCAAGCTTTGGGTCTTCTAATTCCTATTCATTATTGGCTTTGCTTGGGACTTGAGCTAATTTCATTGAGGAGCAGCTAATTGTGTTAGCGTCCCCAAACAGCGTCCCCCAATTAAAAGTTCATCTTATTTTGTGTTTACAGTTTTACCAGTATGTGAACCTAGTGCAGGAACTCGCTTTTTACACTTAGCTGTTCAAGCATTCTCTGCAGTTTTTCCTGCTTTTGTGAGAGCTCTTGTCATTCGATTTGAGATGGTACAGATTTCATGCTGTAGTGTTTTTTAATTTTGAATAACTTTGGCTCCTGTTCTGTTTTAGTAGTAGGTGTTTATATAGTTTTATTTCACAGTTGGAAGGGACATCACAATGAAGTCACTTGATTTCATCCTTGAATGAATTGGTCTCCCTTAATTGACCCTAGATATTGAATACCCCACGTGACCCAAGGCTGTATGCAGAGAATGCAGGTCAACACTAACAGTTACTCACATCTGATGAGAATGCCCAAGTTCAACCAACACCATCTAAGTTTTGGAAATAAAAAAGTAAATTTTTTCAGACTTCATCATTGTCAGTTTATCCAATTATTTTCAAAAGAATTTCATAAAATAAAATCTAAATTCTATTAAAGATAAATCCTTTTTTTCATCACTATGTGAGATATTAATTTCACTCTGTGTTCTGGTTAAACTAGAAAGTAATGATGATAATATACATTAGATGGAAAGTGTCTGATTCTACTGTAAAGAAAAATATTGAGGTTTCCACTGAAAAACTTAGCACTGGGATGTCATTTTTAACACTTCCTTTGGGATGTTTTGTTTTAAACATAAACAGTAAGTTTTATGAAATTTTTTGTGTACAGTTAGTTATATGAAATTTTATTGTGTACAGTAAGTTGCAGGAAATTTTATTGTTTCACAGTGGAGGTTCTTAATGGCAAAAATACATGATACAAGTTTCAATCCAGTGTGAGTACTGTGCAGTTGCTATTTTTTAGCAGGAAGGAAGAAAGGAAACCTGAAGATGCAAAGAGTTTAATGTTTACTAGTCCTTCCCAAGCATGTTTGAAAAGGCAGAATGAATGGGCACGATTTGCTGTTTCGAAGTGTTTCCTTCCTTTGGTGTTAAAATAATGATTTTTATTTGATTTCATGTGGAAAAGATGAAATAGAATTTTCTGTTTGTCATGTACATTTTGAGTTATTTGTTGTTTTTATTTTAAGATGTTTCAGTTTGTGTAAATACATTTTTGTGTGTGTTTTGTTAACCTCTCTCATAAAAAACCTAACCTGTGATTTTGTGAAAGCCTTCATTGCTAATTTAGACAGAGAGAGAGACAGTTCTGAATTCAAAATGCAGTACAAGCAAAGTGTTAGCAGGTAAAACTTTTCCCTTTTAGGATATCTCATTTCTTGTGGTCTTGTTGTTATGTTCCTTTTTAACAATTGTCAGCTTTTTGGAGGTGTTTTTGTGATGGGTATAAACCACTGGCAGCAGTGATATTTATGTTCTCTAGGGTAGAATGAACGGAAGATCAAAATTTCCATTCCCGTATCGTCTGGCAATCAATGCTGTTAATTTTAATGTTTTTTGTGTTCCTTCTCTGCCATCATTTACACTTGAGTTGTCAATCCTTTTATTTTTCTATCACTCCCCAGTAAATTATCTATTTACCTTTTTGTTCTTAATGGAAGCAGTTTATCTGCAATCTCTGGTGACTGGAAGCAGCCTGTTTAAATTCCTTGGGTAGAACAAGGCTGGCATTTGAATTTGGCTTTAAATGCCTTTCCCCTCCCTTCAGTTGGTGTGTCTGTTTACTCTTCACCACGGATACTTAAAGGTTTAACTCTCTTTTATTAACCCTGTCATCATCCGCTGGTACTGTATTTGGTTTTTAGGTTTGAAGCCTTTCTAAATTCTTATAGTGTATGGCCTGCAAGGTCCCACGTTTCTTTGCACAAATTTATGTCTCTTGATGATGATTTTGTAAGTGTAGACCTATTCTTCGTTTTGTGGCTCACTTGGGGTCAAGTTAGAGCCCTTCGACATGGGGTTGCTTCTTATTGCCAAGTATAACCACCTATCTCTCTCTCTCTCTCTCTCTCTCTCTCTCTCTCTCTCTCTCTCTCTCTCTCTCTCTCTCTCTCTCTCTCTCTCTCTCCTTTTATTCAAGCATTCTCTAGGAAGGTGGTTGCAGTTGTGATATCTGTAACCAGCCTCCAGTCACTCCTCTCTCATTTGGCTATTGTTTTTTTTCCCCAGCCTCTCATCAAGTCTGTGCATAGTTATCAATAATTGTTTTATGGCTTTTCCCCAATTATCGTCAATTTATTGTAAAGAAAGTCTTTTTTTTTTTCTTCATAACCCAGTTGAAATGTAACCAATTTTTTATTCTTGTGATCTCTTCGTTCTGTATAACCCATTACCTTCTGTTACCCCTTTCACATGAACACCATTTTCTTTGGAAGCTTGAATTTCAGGTCAGTGGCCGCTGTGGGCTTGTTCCGTAGGAACAGGGTTCATCTTCTAAATAATGATAAAATACAGAAGTAACTTCACCCATGTGTTGGTGGGAATCTAGTTTAAAATAGCATCTTGGTACAGAGTTCTTTCTCTGAGCTGCGGGAAATGGTGTCTGTTTTCGAATGACTGCTACATCTCGGTGGTTTATTTTGACTTCGAAATAAAACCGCGTAATTTGAGATCTTAGTTCCACTATCGAGTAGCCAGCCGAGAAATGTCTAAGGCAGGAAGCCTGTTTTGCTTTGGGGAAGGACTTTCTTGCTGTCGAATTACCACCTGTATTGGGACTCAGAACTTGTTCCTTCCATCCGAATTTACAATGAAGGCTTTTGTGAGATACGTGCATTAAGGTTCAATATATAAAAAATTTTTTTTTGTTTCCCTATCAAGTTAATCAACTTTACCATGTTAAACTCTCACTCTTTCTCTCTCTCTCTAGACTTTGTGTCATCCATTTTATTGCCTCTCTCTCTCTCTCTCTCTCTCTCTCTCTCTCTCTCTCTCTCTCTCTCTCTCTCTCTCTGTGTTGTTCTTGTGTTTTTCTTGTGTTTTGATAAAGACTCATTCTGTTATTGGGGATTTTTAAGCGAGAATGAAGTTTCAAAGACGTAAGAGGAAGTCTGGTGACAGGGTACGGAAAAGTAAAGTAAAAGAACCGCTTATAAAAGGGTCAAGTTATCATGAAAGGAATGAAAGGCTCGGAGTTATTCCTTGCATTTATCATAAGAGAAAGTTCTAAGGGCAAAAACGAAAGAACTGAGAAGACTAGACGTACGTAAATGTTGGCTACAGTATAGAAAATTGAGACCCTATGAAAACAAAATTAATGTAAATAGAAAATGGTCTGTCGAGAGTACAGAGGTCTATTTTGAACAAGATTCGGAATTAAAGAAACATGTTGAAAGATGCTACACATTTATACAATTTATGGCCTGTAAGACTTAAATGTTCTTGAGAAAATAGCCATAGTTAAGGGTTATTGTATTTTGACGTCATGAGAGTGACTACTTTTGTAAACAGAGGAAATAAAATCAAAATAGTAACCGGACGTTTTTTTATTTAAATCCCAAGAAAATTTCAAAGAAGGAAAAGGTTATTCATAATGAAAAAAATTTTTTTTTTAATCTTGAAGCCAGCATTGCAATACCCCGAAGGAGGGAGTTCCCCCAGCAGGAGGTATACAGCCAGTCGGTTACCATCTTCAAAGCCGACTTTTAAGGTCTGTTTTCTAAGCTGACAGCTCATTGCTGAGGTGGGAAAAGCGCTCATAAACTTTTCTTTTGCTTTCCCAAATGTAGTTTTCTACGCCACTGCTGAGGAATGTCAAAGAAAACGTAACTGCAGTAAGTCTAAGGTGGGTGTGGTGAAGTTACCACTGAGATAACCCTAGGCATACATTCGCTCTTACGGCTGACTTCGCGCCTAGTGAAATGCTTGCTCTACGTACCGGGTCTAATGAAACCTGGCGTGAAAAACCGTTAGACTTTTACCACCAGAATTTCTTCCATAAGCATAATGGCCCCAAAAATCCTACATTTGACAGTTTGCTTTCCGTTTTCTTTGAGATATCGACACCAAACAAGTTTCTCTTACGTTTTCTTACAGAAAATGAAACGAGTCTTTTATTCAACCGTTACAGGAAACCGAGGAACACCAAGCAAAAGACAATGAAATAAATATATTTCGAGTGTATGCGCCACCTGACACTGACTTTGTAGCTGACAATTCTTGACTTAAAGCAATAGAGGATGATTTACTTGTGAAACATTAACTGGTACGGCTATTTAACTCGACAGTCATTCTTTTCAGCACGGAGTTAGCTAAAAAAAAAAAAAAAAAAACTTAGTATATTATAGGGACCTCACAGCTTGTTAGTCTGGCATCTTCCACCAAGTAGACGTCAAATTTGATATCAAAATGCCAATACCGGTGGCAAAATTGGAGTTGTGTCGTGTTCGTGACGGTGCTACAAACACGAGACTTCAATTCTGTCGCAAGTATTGGCTAAGAGATGTTAAACTTAACGGCAAAATGCTACAAAGTTTAATTAAAACTAGTAAAACACTAAGCTCCATGATTAGAGAGTCATTTTCTTTGAACAGAGAAATCATTGCAAGAGTTCAGTTTGATAGAACTCTTAAGTGCGCATTGTTACAGAAATTACACACATCATAATTTACTTTGATTATTTACTGTATTTTTACAGCATTTTTTGCTAATTAGTCTTTTTTACAAAATCACATTTTTTTTGCTGCATTCTAGTATCTTAGGCTTATTTTTATGTTTTGAGTTAAAATTCTACCTTCAAATTTAGATTCTTCTAATTGGTTAGGCTATTATACATTATATGCACCAATACATTTACTTAAATAGAACTTAGTCTAATTTTAAATCCAGTTCATTAATTCAAAACGTTTGCAACTCAAAAACTTAATTTGGTGCCATTTTCAGTTTCCATGATATTTTCGTCTACAAGATTTATTTGCAAAGAATGGAATATTGATTTAAATTCTCAGATGTCTTTCTGAACAGGATAATGAGCAGGAATTTCACAAATAAACAATGCAAAAGCTAATTAACTTGATTTTATTTCAAATGACATGTCATCCTCCGGTCTTTGTTACAACAAAAGCAGTTAATTATATCAAGACACATACAGTCCCCCCAAAAGCAGACAAGTGACCTAAACGCCTTCTGTGGGAAAAAAAAAACCCACTTCATCTATATGGTCCCGTGACACCATTCAATGTAAGTGATTGAGTCAGGTAAATGGTCAGAGACGTGCAAAGCTAATATCCTCCTGCCCCGTTCTTCCTCCCCCAGCAGGACAGCAGGTCGGACTAACGTCAACCTTCACCGTACACGTGGACCACCAGGCCAATTTAGGTTCTGTGTGATACACCTTACAAAAATCCATCCCATTGCCAGATAATTAGGGAGAAATTACACTCCTTTAACAGGTAATTTGGGAGACATATCCAACACCTAACTAGAACATTCCTTTGGGTGTTTTGAAGTAGGATGACTTTTCAAATTATTTTAGCTTCGTTTTAACAAGGATATGAAAAGCAATGTTTTCTTTTACTGATCACCAAATAAAAGACAATAAAAACAAATTTTTGTCTTGCTCATCAGAATAGGGCCACGTATTTCAAAATTGTCAATAAATGAGAACAGCTGTTTAATATTTAACATGAATATTATATTCAAATCACTGTGTCACACCAAGGCTACAAGACACCAGAAAATTGCCTTAACAAATGGACCACTACGACCAGGCTGCCACTGCTACAGTCATGACCAACGAATGAGTACTGGTTAGGGAAAACTTGAGAAAGTTCATTGCTTTCAGTCTAGACATTATACTTCAAGATGTACATTTAAAATGCTATAATACCAAACAGCTAGTTTCAGTAACCTAATTTTTTCGTTAGCTTTCAGGACACTCTAAAGCTTGACCTTTATCTAATTTTTGACGACGTAGTCACCCTTGATATCCAAAACTTCCAAGAGAATACTAAACCTCTGTTCTCGTGATGCCTATTAGACAAAGACACTCAGAACCTGACACACCTTCTGGGCGAAAAAAAAAAACGGTCACTCTCTGGGTAAAATACCCTCCCAAACTGACACACTGTGTAAGCAAGGATCTCAATCAAACTCACTCTGTTTACATAAAAATCACACACTACACAGAAAACTTCTTTAGGCAGAAAACTGATGAACAAGCAGTGTCAAGTAGAAAAAAAAATTACACATTAACTTTTTTAGGCAAGTCTCCACTTCCTGGGCAAACTCTGGCTATCAAATTGGCACATTTTATAGGAGAATAAACTTCATTTTCTGTGCAAAAAATAATTTATCCCAGACTTAAAACTTTTCAGGTTAATAAACGAAAACTTTCAGAGCAAAAATGATTTGCTAAAAGACTTCTTGAACAAGGAAGAAAGGTATCAACATAATTTCTAGGTAGAAAACTTGCCAGAAAGCATGCAGACCAACAGATTTTCAATTAAAAAAATCAGTATTCAATAATTTTCAGTCAAAGCAAAAAACCTCCTAGACAAAATAAACTTTCAAGAATTAACAAAGCGAACAAAAATAACTTCTAACAAACACATTTCCCAGTGAAAACCACCCCCAAAAAACATTTCAGGTTAAAACTAAGACTTTTTATGCAAAATTCTCCTCCAGAGAAACAAAACCACTCCCAAACACACACCCATCGCAAGCACTTTCTGGGCAAAATTTCCTGAGTATAAAATATAAGAGACTCGAAACGTTGTAGGCCTAAGAACAACTCTCAGACTAATAGATATAATCAAAAACTCTCCCGAACCAACATACTTCTTGGTAGAAAAAACTGCCACCTAACGGACTTTCTAGAAAAAAAAAACATACACTCACGCAAAATAACTGACAGTACAGCCAACTCAAACTCGTTAACAGAATTACTTACCAAAAAAGTAATAAACTACTAAATTTTCTAGCCAAAAAAATCCACACTAACAAACTTTCTACATAAAAATACATACTAGCAAGGCTTCTAAGGAATAAAAGAATAGTAACCAGCCGGTTACCAACAAAAATCACAAAGTAACAGACTTTCTAGTTAAATATTTAATAGACCTTGTAGGCAAAGGCTCACAAACCCAGACGTCTTCAAAGCCATAGTAACGAAGTTAACAGATTTTGTGAGGGCAAAAATATTCAAGTTAACAGACTTCCTGAAGGCAAAACCACCACAAATTAACTGACTACATGAAAGTAAAAGCACCACAAACTAACAGATTTCCTGAAGGCAAAACCACCACAAACTAACAGACTTCCTGAAGGCAAAATCACCACAAATTAACAGACTACATAGAAGTAAAAGCACCAAAAACTAACAGATTTCCTGAAGGCAAACCCATCACAAACTAACAGAATTCCTGCAGGCAAAATCACCACAAATTAACAGACTACATGAAAGTAAAAGCACCAGAAACTAGCAGATTTCCTGAAGGCAAAACCACCACAAACTAACAGACTTCCTGCAGGCAAAACCACAACAAATTAACAGACTACATAAAAGTAAAAGCACCACAAACTAACAGATTTCCTGAAGGCAAAACCACCACAAACTAACAGACTTCCTGCAGGCAAAATCACCACAAATTAACAGCCTACATGAAAGTAAAAGCACCAGAAACTAGCAGATTTCCTGAAGGCAAAACCACCACAAACTAACAGACTTCCTGAAGGCAAAACCACCACAAACTAACAGAAGCAAAACCACCACAAATTAACTGACTACATGAAAGTAAAAGCACCACAAACTAACAGATTTCCTGAAGGCAAAACCACCACAAACTAACAGACTTCCTGAAGGCAAAATCACCACAAATTAACAGACTACATAGAAGTAAAAGCACTAAAAACAGATTTCCTGAAGGCAAACCCAACAAAACAAAATCACCACAAATTAACAGACTACATGAAAGTAAAAGCACCAGAAACTAGCAGATTTCCTGAAGGCAAAACCACCACAAACTAACAGACTTCCTGCAGGCAAAACCACAACAAATTAACAGACTACATAAAAGTAAAAGCACCACAAACTAACAGATTTCCTGAAGGCAAAACCACCACAAACTAACAGACTTCCTGCAGGCAAAATCACCACAAATTAACAGCCTACATGAAAGTAAAAGCACCAGAAACTAGCAGATTTCCTGAAGGCAAAACCACCACAAACTAACAGACTTCCTGAAGGCAAAACCACCACAAACTAACAGACTTCCTGAAAGCAAAACCACCACAAATTAACTGACTACATGAAAGTAAAAGCACCACAAACTAACAGATTTCCTGAAGGCAAAACCACCACAAACTAACAGACTTCCTGAAGGCAAAATCACCACAAATTAACAGACTAAAAGCACAAAAACTAACAGATTTCCTGAAAGGCAAACCCATCACAAACTAACAAATTCCTGCAGGCAAAATCACCACAAATTAACAGACTACATGAAAGTAAAAGGCACCAGAAACTAAAACTGAAGGCAAAACCACCACAAACTAACAGACTTCCTGCAGGCAAAACCACAACAAATTAACAGACTACATAAAAGTAAAAACCACAAACTAACAGATTTCCTTAACAGACTACTGCAGGCAAATCACAAATATCAATTTCCTACAGGCAAAAGTACCAAAAGCACCAGAAACTAGCATTTCCTGAAGGCAAAACCACCACAAACTAACAGACTTCCTGAAGGCAAACCACCACAAACTAACAGACTAACAAATTAACTGACTACATGAAAGTAAAAGCACCACAAACTAACAGATTTCCTGAAGGCAAAACCACCACAAACTAACAGACTTCCTGAAGGCAAAATCACCACAAATTAACAGACAACATGAAAGTAAAAGCACCACAAACTAACAGATTTCCTGAAGGCAAAACCACCACAAACTAACAGACTTCCTGAAAGCAAAACCACCACAGATTAACAGACTACATGAAAGTAAAAGCACCACAAACTAGCAGATTTCCTGAAGGTAAAACCACCACAAACTAACAGACTTCCTGAAGGCAAAAACCAAACTAACAGACTACATAAAAGCACCACAAATAAAGATTTCCTGAAGGCAAAACCACCACAAACTAACAGACTTCCTGAAGGCAAAACCACCACAAACTAACAGACTTCCTGAAGGCAAAACCACCACAAACTAACAGACTTCCTGAAAGCAAAACCACCACAAATTAACAGACTACATGAAAGTAAAGCACCACAAACTAGAAATTTCCTAAAGGCAAAACCACAAACTAGCAGATTTCCTGAAGGCAAAACCACCACAAACTAACAGACTTCCTGAAAGCAAAACCACCACAGATTAACAGACTACATGAAAGTAAAAGCACCACAAACTAGCAGATTTCCTGAAGGCAAAACCACCACAAACTAACAGACTTCCTGAAGGCAAAACTACCACAAACTAACAGACTACATGAAAGTAAAAGCACCACAAACTAACAGATTTCCTGAAGGCAAAACCACCACAAACTAACAGACTTCCTGAAGGCAAAACCACCACAAACTAACAGGCTACATGAAAGTCAAAGCGCCACAGACATTACAAATAAAAATGTCACAAACTACCAGAATTACCTAAGGGAGAATATTACCCAAGAGTATTACATAACACAAGAATAAAAAAACAAGACTTTCTGAAAGCAAAGTGCCATGAAGAATCAGACTTTCTCAGACTACGTTTCACAGATTAAGACCTTTTTAAAAAGTAAAGTATCACATAATGAAAAACTTCGCAAAAAACTGCCTGAATGAAAAGCATCAAAAGAAACTTCCCTAAACCTCAGTATGCGAAATGTTTAAGTATCACAGACTAACAAATTTTCTCGAAACCAAATCTATCATAAACTAACAGACTTTCTAAACCAAAAATCTAGCAGAACAGAGACTTCCTGAATCCCAATTGCTCTTAAACCAACATTTTTCCTAAATCCTTGCCTTATTTTCAAACACCAGCAAACATATCCAGTGCTTTAAGCTTTGTGTCATAAGCTCAGATACTAACGATAATAAATCCTTATCCTACCAACTTGCACCAGAAAGGCCATCCAAATTTTCATGAGCAAGACCCACAGCCTCAACTCCACTGTCACCAAGAGATTTCTGAATACCGAGCTCCGCTTTCACAAACAAATTGCTGTGCACCAAATCCTCTGTCAACACCTAACATCCGAATATCAGATCCGTTGTCACCAAGTAAGCAGCTGAACACCAGATAATCACCAACACACTTCCTAAATGCCCAACACTACTACTACAATCTAAAATTGTATCAGTATAACATATTCCACTGTCATAAACCAAACTTTTTCTTAATCCAAAAGTAAACCATTAAAGGAAGACCACTAGGAATCTTTTACCACAAAGCAATACTGACCAAAAGAAAAGGTTCACCTTTAACAATCCCAAACTAGAGAGTATGAAGCTTCCCTGTGAACCAAAATATACTCTCCCGAACTAAAACCACAGTAATCACAACCTCTTAGTATTAATTCTTACGAAAACAGAACTACTTGCCAACAATACTCTATAAACACCACACATTTTACCTTAAGATTCTCTTTTACAAACTCTGCCATTGTCCAATAATAGATCGAATTTCAAAGTATCACGAGCAAGGATTTTAATAAAACACAACCCACCATCATGAAAATAGAGCTATTTAAGCCTAAATGGCACATATTGTCAACTTCCACCCTTATAATACAACTCTAGAAAGTCAGACCTTATAAAAACATCTATATAAATCAACTGAAAACTAGAAAGTTAAGTTCCAAAGTCAATGTGAAACCCAAATAAAATTTCTAACCTACATCATGGGCAGTGTCAAAACTCAACCAAAATCAGGCATGTAAACTGTAAACCAGCTGACACGGTTACACAGGAAGTTCTGCCAAGACAATTTTTGAACAACGAAAAGTTTTACCATTTATACCTCTCAATACCCTCAAAGTAGAATCAAATCTCGTATCACATTCAGTCAACATCAAAACGCACCAAAACAGCACCATTGTTACATAACACCTCATATCAGGGGCAAGCTACTCCAATTTCAAGAGCCAACACAAAACTCAGTAAACCTACACAAAATGATTCCATTGTTTAAAACCTTCAAAGGAAACCTGTGAAGATCAGAAGACTATTAACCATCGTAAACTGCATTAACATTTAGCATTAAAGGTTTCTGTAAATTTCGCAAGAAATGGCAACTACCTTCTCCAGAGGATCTACTCCATCTGAATCTTAGCAAGGTTTTCAGGTGTACCCTTCCATATCAATTAAGCCTTTAACTGGAAAGGTGCTCTAAAAATGAGGGCAGTTCCCTTATCCCATTAAATGACAGGAGGAAACCATTTTTTTGTTTAAATTTGTCTTTCATATTTAATGAAATCTGGATGTTATCTCACATAGCCTCAGAATCCCAGAATGCCTTCTGGTGAGGTATTTGGTTATAGTTTAATAACCTTTCCAGTATTTCAAAGGCCAGATTATTACACACTATAGCCTACATGTCAAATAGCTTAGCTTCAATCAATTCTAGGCCAAATACTTCCATCAAAATTCCTCCATGACCAACATTTACCCTTTTTTTTTAAATTACTGACGATGTTATCAATTTAGTAAGGTTTCTCAAACAGACTTCTAAAATGGCCACAGCGGTATTTATCCCTTCTTTATTTCATGTACACGAATGAAATGTCAGCCTACGACGTGAAGGTGTTTAAGCCCCAAGCTGGTACCCCCTTTCGAAACGACAGCATGTGTCCTAAATATAATTAAAAGTATTGTCATATACGTAAATAAAAGGATGACTTTCAACTTTGCAAATATTCTGATACTTACTTTAGATGTTGTAAGACATCTGTTAGGATATAAATGATATTCAATACCTAAAAATAATCTGCTCAAGAAAATAAATTCTCTAATCTTGGCAACTGAAGTTCTACATGTTAGAATTATTCCATTGCAACACCAAATTGACATGAAACTGGCCAGGACACAGTATTTTTAATAACGAAATCTAATCTTTTTTGGGACCGTTATGCTTCAGGACGAAATGCTGGTGGTAAAAGTCTAAGGGTTTTCACGTCATGTCATCAGACTTGACACGTCGAGCAAGTATTTGCCTACATACCAAATAACAGCCGTAGGAGCGAACGTATGCCTAGGCTTATTTCAGTGGTAACTTCACTACACCCACCTTAGACTTGCTGTAGTTAAGTTTTCTTTGACAATTGAAAGGGTCTTGACATTCCTCAGCAGTGGCATAGAAAACTACATCTGGGAAAGCACAAGGAAAGTATACGAGGGCTTTTCCCACCTCAGGAATGAGCTGTCAGCTTAGAAAACAGACCTCTGAGTCGGCTTCGAAGTTGATAACCGACTGGCTGTATACCTCCTGCTGGGGGAACTCCCTCCTTCGGGGCACTGCAATGCTGACCCCGAGGAGTCCTTTATTTTAAGTTTTTTCCATTTTTCTAACTACACAGTCTTTATACATAAGGACTTCTGTACTTCAGCTTATGTCCTGTAAGAATGAGCAACATTTCTTAGTCTTCTTTAAACTGTTCAGGTTTACAGATTAATGTCTATTTTTTTGCAGACACTGCTCTAGTTCTCGCTTTTGTACACAGTACTAAAAAAATAAAACCCTTAACTTAATCACAATACAACATGAACTTCTCAAGATTCACGACAGGAAAACTCTAGAGATCACTTTAAGACTATGCTGACGAAAGAAAACATCTTTAGACCCAAAGAATTACCTCGATTTCATACCCTGCCAATCTAAGATTCAAATATCATTGATTATGGAATACCTGAATATCTGTAAATGTTTGAAGAGTTAGTACGTTCAGATTAAAAGAATTTAAGTGCGAAAATGTTATAGAGTGGGGTAGTTCATCCCTGTGTCTGGAAACAATGACAAAAGCTCAATGAAGTTACGTAACGCGCTTTGGGAGGGGTGGGGAGTGGAGGGATGGGGGAGTGGCGTGAGGATTCCGCAAAGCCTGTAAGTTGTGCAATGAATTTTTAGAAAACCATGTAAAAACTTCGCCAAAGAAGCACAAAAAGTGCAGAACTGCTTCAGTAAAACACTTGGGGGGGGGAGAGAGAGAGAGAGAGAGAGAGAGAGAGAGAGAGAGAGAGAGAGAGAGAGAGAGAGAGAGAGAATCCCTTTAAAGCAGTGTGCAGTGCTTCATCAACAGAGCATGTGGGTTTTGTTATAACACAACGTCAAGTGTTTCGTCTGCCAAGTGTTCCAAGTGATCAGAACTGCTTCTGCGGTGTAAAAAACCTATAATTCTGCAGCTTCCGTATTGTGCTGTAAATCTACAAAGTATCTATGTAACAGCTTTAACGGGATACTGAAGAAATGGTCCCGAATGAACAGTGTGTGATTTCATGTTCGTGAAGAAGGAAAGTCTAGTTCGTGCTTCTTGAAGTAAAGAAGGAAGTCTAGTCAGAATGGAAGGTTGAGAGTGAGTAGAGGAACAATGTCTTAGTTATTTGGGTAAAAGTACAAAAATATCCGGTTTCTATACTAATAACGTTGCAAAAAAAAAAAAAAAATCATTTCAGATTCCTGCGAACTGTGTCCAGTAGGGAAAATCTGCAAAACTATGAGTCTACGATTTCAGAGTTCTTCAAACCTAGATTGCAATGTCTGCGTGGTATACCAAGGAAACACTGGACATAGTTACAATTTCCTTGATTTTCGACGCCACCAAAGTCTATAAAATAGCTTTTAGACTCGCTTTGCTGTGCTATGACCTAAAGAAGGTACAGCAGAATGCTGAAATACAGAAGTCCTTTTACAATAAAATCAAATACAGAAGTCCTTTTACAATAAAATCAAATACAGAAGTCCTTTTACAATAAAATCAGTACAGTATGGTGTTACAATAATTTTTCCCATTGCTCACATTTCAGAGTAAAATTTTTAACAATAACAGTTAACTGAATTTTGATCTGATGAATTTACTTTAAATTTAATGGGAATTGTATGAAACAAGTTAACGATAAGAAAAAAATATGCATAAACCTAAAAAACCTCCATATGTCAAGACACTGTAGCACTTTTGATTCTAGATTTTACAAAAAAACCTATAACTCAGAAATGATAAATGCGAATTTCTCACACAATTTATGTCAAGAAAGCCGTAATCATCTAGGAAATACATTATTAAAATGTAACTACAGACATTATCCTAATTAAGTTAGTTCATAAGCTGATACAGAACTCTCCTGTTAAGGTTTCATTTCTGATAACTATTCTTAAGAATAAGGATACGCATAACAAAAATCCCTGACTATCGAATATTTTCCCCCTAACTTCCTATCCCTTTAATCTCTTCAACTTTGCTGTTTAACTTCTTTACCCCAGTTGATTTTCATGGAAAATCAACTCTTTGTGAGAACCTTCAAAGGAAAAATATATCTATGACTAACTCGTCTCACAAGACGGAATAAAAACAGTGGTTAATGAAGTCCACTGAGAAAGGAATTTTTCTTTTTTAGTATTAGTCTGGAAAATATTTAGTGCTTCAGTGAAACTGTTATTGACTAGTTCTTAAAATGATTTTAATGATTTTATTTTTTTTCAGAAGTTTATCTTTCAATTTAACATTAAGACGAATAAGCTTCTCTCTTAGCTGAAAATGCTTATTCATTCGTATACCAGAAATATCCTTGTCAAACTCCCCTTCAAGGGGGCACTGTCGAGTTTACTTGTTCATTTACCTAAGACACCACTGATTTCTATACCTAACCTCATTTAAAGTAACTATTTCAATTTGTAAGCACATTGACTCATTTACCTCGAATAATTTTCAAAAAAAAAAAAACTGAGGACTGACCAAATCATTTACCTAAAGTACCTTGTTAATAGTTCCGAATTCCCCTTCAAAGTAACGCTTTGAATTTGAGTCTGCTTATTAAATAATTTATCTGCAATACATCTGACAACAATACCAAACTGCCCTCAGAGTAACGCCTCAGTTTGTACCATTCACGTGCCAGCAGTGTCTTGAAATATGCAGAGATGCCATGGTGAAAATGCTCTTGATAAGATAATCTCCAGTACTTACAGTATTAAACTTTTCATTGGTTTATATTTAATTTAAGCAAGATGCATTATTTTCATGGCAAGCTTCGTACAAAACTCAGAGAGTATAGTTTAATCTCTTGAATATAATAAGATGCCCATTTGTCATCAAATCTGAGATGAAACTAATAAACAAAATAAATCCCATGTTTACAGTGCAAACGTGTAAATGCTTCAGGATACGAATCTCTCTTGTATTACACAAAGCCTTTCAGTAACCTAAGTTTTAAATTATAAGTACCATGGCTTAAACATAACATTACAATAACACAAGACCTCGAAGCTATTACAAAATTAATTCTAAAGGAGCTCCGATATAAGTCAAAGTCACAGAATATGGAGGAATATATAAGGAGCTCGACTCTAAGTTCCTACTGTGATGGAAGCAAGTTGAAGAATGTCTATAAGACTTATCGAGATAAAATATGTGGAGTGATTTGTGCTTTTGCCGAAAATAGCACCTGTCCTATGCAAGTTAGGACATCACAGGTTTTATTCCACGCAACTATTCCTAACTATGCTGACCGCCACGAAGATAGTCCATAAAACCAATAAAACCCATTCTTTCTAACTGGTGGACTTTTTGCTATGATCATAAATGAGCTTCAGGATAATGACTGAAAGTAATGATACCTACTATTTTAATCTCACTAAGGTAAGTGATAGCTGTTAGCACTGATTTGAAATTCAAGTAAAAACTTTGTATTGTAAAACAGCTGTATTTAACTCATGAGATAAGATATTTAAGTAAAAAGAGAGAGAGAGAGAGAGAGAGAGAGAGAGAGAGAGAGAGAGAGAGAGAGAGAGAGAATGTTTAACTAAAGAATCTTGCGTAAATAAAAAGTATCCTGAAGCATGCCACATAGCTAATATGAACAAGAATATTACCTATGTACAGTGTCCGGATACGCTAAGCTGCTGGTCACTGATATCAAACCGATACTGGGTTCATGTCAAAGCAAAACTACAGTATGTATCTGGGAACATACAGAACTGCTTGACAGCTAATATTCAACTGATAGAAAAACTTAAATGAAAAACTTATATATCCTAAAAAATATCGAGCTGATAGTCTGGTGAGAAGTTAAAAATGTAGAGAAGCACTTGACATAAACTTATGAATCTTACGTAAAAATGGTATGTATACCGAAGAATTGCAAGATATCCCATAGCTATTGTTAAAATGATAAGGAAATTGACTGAAAAGTATATCAAGAAACACTGAGTTACTTAATAACCGATGGAGGAATTCAAAGTGGAAAATAAAGTATATTCTGAAACATGTCTAGCTTGCTGACCGCTGATATTAAAGTGATAAGAAACCTCAGCAAGAAAACTACCATCCTGTAGGTTGGTCGATTCTGAACTCACAAAATTAATTGAATAGAATATATCTAGAATATGGGTCACTCAATAACTGATGGAGGAATTCAAAGTGGAAAAGTAAAGTATATTCCGAAACATGTCCAGCTTACTGATCGCTGACGTCAAAGCAATAAGGAACCTTATCAAGAAAACTACTATCCTGTAGGTTGGTCGATTCTGAGCTTACGAAATTAATTGAACAGCATATATCAAGAAACTGAGTTACTTAATAACTGATAGAGGAATTCAAAGTGGAAAATAGAGTATATTCTGAAACATGTCCAGTTAACTGGCCACTAATATTAAAGCTATAAGAAACCTTAGCAAGGAAACTACTTTCCTGTAGGTTGGTCGATTCTGAACTCACAAAATTAAGTGAAAAGCATATATCAAGAAACTCTGTTACTTAATAACTTATTGAGGAATTCAAAGTGGAAAATAAAGTATACTGTATTCTGAAACATATCCAGCTAACTGACAGCTGATATTAAAGCCATAAGAAACCTTACCTAGGAAACTACTATCCTGTAGTTGGTCGATTCTGAACTCACAAAATTAAGTGAACAGTATATTATCAAGAAACTAAGTTACTTAATAACTGATAGAGGAATTCAAAGTGGAAAATAAAGTATATTCTGAAACATGTCCAGCTAACTGACCTCTGATATTAAAGCCATAAGAAACCTTAGCAAGAAAACTACCATCTTGTAGGTTGGTCGATTCTGAATTCACAAAGTCTAAGTTAATGCTTAGGTAATACTTAAGGGATATGAGTTTCAAGCATAAAAGTGTCTCTGTGTCTTGAATGATACCGAGCTACCTGATGGCTTATATCAGAGTGATGAGAAATAAATGTGGAAAATATATATCCTAAAATATTAATCCAGTACAGGGTTAAATGATAAATTAAATACGTCCTGAATAACAGTGAACTGCACTGGGTTAAGTGATAAATTATGTATGTCCTCAATCACAGTGAACTGCATTGGGTTAACTGGTGATAAATTATTTATGTCCTGAATCACAGTGAACTGCATATCTGGTACAGACTCCCTAAGTTCCTACATAAAAATTACAAGAAGCAGAGATGAACTCTTACTCGACTTTGGGTCAACGGGCTGTTTTGACCTTGATGAAACACTTGTGCAGTACTGTAAATTCAACCCTATCCTTGTTAAGACTGTAACCTCTCTAAGAAAGTATGACACTTCCCAACACCTATGTTAATAAGGCCATATTTTTCTACATTTTGGCACATTGTTCAGTTTTGGTCATGTAAAACTGTTGTCGTCTCATGTAGTTAGTTGAAGAATTCCAAAAATCTTTCACTGATACTTGAAAACTGCAGACGCTTTCCTGAAGAGATCAAGAAGAAATTAATGACATCATGTCACGCTGAGATCTTTTGTCTCACAAAATATTAAGATAAAAGATAAATGTTATACTGTAACCAGGCTGCAAGCATACTACAGCTGAGCCCCTTTTACTAACAGGGGCACAGAGGGGACAGGGTAATTTTAGACCCGTTTGAACGTCTGTAGCCTTTTATCAACGACATCTTAATGAAATTAAATTTTATTTGGTCTGTGGAACATTTCAAATTTGATTGATATCTTACCTTTATAGGCCCAAGATCCAGGTGACAAACTGGGTTTAGTCCACTAGAGTATGCGACGTTCCCTTCGGTCCCTCATTGTGACCCATTCTGTTCTCCTGAGCTCTCAGCCTAAAGAGGAAACATTAAATCAGATGCTACAGCAATCCTATACTATTCTACAATTTATAATTCAAACTGTTGACCCAGGTCTTCCCAGCACATCAGGTTGAAAGAAAAATGTACCAACTTTCATAAGGTACCATCTGTGCCCTGTCAGCTCCCCGATAAAGCATCAGTATTTTTTTAGTATCACTCATTTTTAAAAGCGTGTAGCTCGACTACAGGGCTTCTTGAAGTTGTACAAAATAACACAGGGTGGCTTACGTAACGTCGGCTATCCTCCTCTTGGAGTCTATGACTCAGGCTGTGACTTATTAAGTTCATATTCATTCCATGTAATTCCTAAATGCAAGTCTACCTGTACTTTCTAGATGTCATATGAGTTCTCCTTATTTACTGTAAGACATTTTCTGGAACGGACTAGGAGATTGAAGTTTTTCCATTTCATAAACTGTCTCGATTAAAATTAAATGCATCTGCAGCATTCCAGTGTTTTTGGAGCTTTGGATAATGAGAAATGAGATGGTTACATAAAGGAAATCAGGCCCCTTAGGAGAGAAAACATTGCATTTCCCTTACAAAAAACACCTTGTACCTACATCTGGGAATTCCCAAACACTTCATACATGAAATAACTCTCCACTTTAGCAGCTAATGTACTGTACTGCTGAAACAATCCAACACACAGGATAAAATTTCTTTGAGTTTTTCATTTCAGCCTTTCAGTTCAAAGTTTTTCATTTCAGCTTTTCAGAAATTCATTGAACAAGCTCATTTGTACTGTACAGCAAATACCATCTTTAAATTCTTGATTCTTTTAGTACTAGCGCTTATGTCTACTCTGGTTTCCTAATTTTCTACTCTTGCATGCATATGCTGAATGGTTCCCTAAAAAGCTATAACAGAATTTCATACTACTAAATACTTCAAGACTCACCCATGATCATCCCGGTTGTGATGGAATACTCCAGTGGTCTGGTTTCAATTCCTCTTTGTTTAATGGAGGCCCTCCATTTGGCTCGTCAAGCAGGTCCACTCACCAGTTTTCGTGTATTATTGTCTTGGAAAACTACTACTCTAGTGTCACACAACTCCTTGGTATCTTCATGTTTTCATCTCTCCTACGTTACTGTAGAAACACTGATTATTCTGTGGTTCCTGCTTCAATATTGATTTTTTAAATATCTTCACCGCAACCTGGTTCCACTATTTCTCATTCCTCCGTGATCCTGTACACACAGTAAACATACAGTACTTGAAAGCAGATAATTAAAGATGGATTCATAAATATTTTTATCAATTTCCTACTTTATATCTTCCAGTTTCTTCGGGAGATTAAACACTCCAATACCACATTTTCATTTTTCTTCTTGACACTTGATTAAATTCATGGGTACGGGTAAAATCTCATTAATTTTTTCATTTTTTATGTTCTTACTGAAAAAGGGTTTCCATTGCTAGTATCCTACAGGTCCAAGTGTTTGGAATCTGCTCTCTTAATAGTTTAGTTCCCACTGTTGAGAGTTGAAAAAATTTTATTCTGATGTAAATCTGTTGATATACAGTAAAACATTGTTTCATTTTCAATCATATTCTCTCAACCTGAGGCCTTTCCAACTCTTTCTAGCATTCAAACTTCTATATTATGTGGGATCTGTCATGGCCTAGGGACAAACATTGCAGTTAGCACACTCCATTCATGGGCAACGTGTGGGTAAATGGCCTGAGTAACTGGAGTCCAGGCCTGCTAGTTATTTCCCTAGCTATTAGCTTACCTGAAGTATAATGGCTTTCCAGCTCCAGTAATTGTTGGATGCCACCCTGAATCTTACTGATGCACTGCACAGGGATTCAGTGATTCTTATATTATTGTTATCCTGCACTGGGGTTCGACCCACAGGTGGTGAGAGCCATGCTAGCAGCCGCTGTCATCCAGGAGTGGAGAGGGCGGACAAGCCCTAATTTATTGTCCCAGAGTCAATACCTTAGGGACTAGAGAGTTGTTTGTGCTCTGGGAGGTGTGTTCATGGGATAACACCCATGCTTGGCCCTCTGCAGCATGGGTTGAACTGGGTGAAGAAGGTCCATCTACAGCCAGTGGTCTAGTTTCCAGATCACTCTACTCTCTTCATTTAGGGTTCATTTCCCTTTGGGGAGAGTAGCCAACCTATCTGGGACTATTGTGACACAAATAAGTTGTGGGTCTCTGCTGGGTACACTTTAATCATTAGCTTGCCCTCACCACGTAGTGACAGTGAAAAGTTGCCTTACAGCAGTAGAAAGGCCACACCCAGAATGCCAATACCCAGTTACTCTCGTCAGGTTTCCTCTATTCGACAGTTGGGGAGGGGAGTGCTTGGCAGGGGAATATGTACTATGAAAATGACAGTAGAGGTCTTTGGCACTGATTATGTGACTACCAAGGAATGAGACTTGACTGTGGCTTGCCCTGTGCGTTGGGTATAATCACAGCATAGCTAAGCCACATCCATTCTTGTGAAGTGGTGAACCCAGTGGTTATTATTTTGATCTCCACCGGTACACAAAACCAGGAGGACTCCTGACTTTGTAATTTAGTCAAATAACTCATAAATGGAATAACAAGATACCCAGAGATCCTGAATAATACCAGCAAACCAAAAAGCAAGGGAACATGCCTGCATGCAACAAAGGGGAAGGAATACCAGGCTGAATTTGACTCTGATAATTTCTCAACCTACTAATCCTGACCAGCCTAGCCTTGGCAGAGACTGGTCTGGCCTATGCTGGGAGTATGTGCCACACAGCAATCCTGGCTGAGGTCAGTTTCTGTCTGGGGACGTTTACTTAGCCCTTGCAGTTTGGCACATCTCATTTCTGTGTTTTTCATTTGTGCGTGATTTATAGTAATTTTCCATGTCAACTTTCTTGATTTTTCTTGTATGTGATATT
The DNA here is from genome assembly GCF_040412425.1 of Macrobrachium rosenbergii. NCBI lineage: Eukaryota > Metazoa > Arthropoda > Malacostraca > Decapoda > Palaemonidae > Macrobrachium > Macrobrachium rosenbergii. The sequence continues at coordinate 17,617,060 of NC_089750.1, forward strand.
CACTCTATATCATAATTAAGATATCCAGTGTCATAACCTTTCATATTCTTGTTCTTTCCAGCAGCAGTAATTTTGGTTGCAATCTTCTCTTAATTTGATTCAACTTGTAGTGATACTGTTATATAAAATTCCACGGGTAGTATATCATCTTCCACCTGCCTTTTAGTTTAGTTTTCTTTCATTTAGCTCAAAATGTCATGTGGCAACGAACCTGCAAAAGAACAAATCTCTGTAGAAGGCAAAACTTATTTGAATGTGAAATGTTCTGAACCTTCTCTTAATGTTTGACCGAGGTATAATTCCCCTATGTACCTCCTGACATTATGAACTGTAATATGAAATATGTGGCACTGACTAAAGTGGGGAAAATCCCAGTATAAACTATCCTGTTAAATCAATATAAATAACGGCAGATAGCTAATGAACGTTCATTTCAAACAAGAAAAGTCAGCCTACCATGTCATTTGTAAGGGCTAAGCTCAGTGCTACAAATTCAAGAAAACCACCTCCTTTTAACAACACAGCATTCTGTGCAAATTACTTTTTAAATGCCAAACACGTCAGACGACGTCATACTTATCGAAAGGATCAATCAGTTAAAGTTGTTAATAAAGTTACTACACTGTAATGTCGCGCGAAAACTTAAGCACTGACGGTACTACCCACCTACGATGAACAACAGTTGATTATTTCCAGATAGAAGTCGATATCCTATTTAGTACACTCTACATGAAGGTACTTCATCAACCTCGCTTTCACAGACAGGTGCTGTAAACAAATCAGAGGCACAGGATGAACAACTATTTAAGATATACTTAGTGCGACAAATCTGATATTCAAAATGAAATCTGAATCAGAGCTTGACCGGAATTGAGTTCATAAAACTCTTCCTGGCCCTGTAATTGTATTTTAAAATGAGTCCAGGCATGTACATTTATATAAAAACTATATACAAAACCTTTAGTACCGTCAGTGTTTATGGTCAAAACTACTTGGCAAAAATATTTTTTTATAACTCACATCGAACCTTGAGTTGTCGACAGATCAATGGTTTCTTTTTTCAGAATTTGTAGCCAGATACAAGACTTACCAAGCTCAACTGTCGATTCCTGCCCTGGCCTTGTCATGAATGTCGAATAGCATTGTTGTACCTCAACGTCAGCATAGATATTTTGGTCCCTCCTCCCGTCGTTTTGATTCAAAATTGAGTCGTTTCGATACATCTACAAAGACGGTTTGATACAACACACTTCGTCTCAATACGAACAGTTTCAAACACTAAAACTGATATCTTTAAACTTCAAAAATTTTGTTTGTATTCCAGTGCCATACTTGTTCGACACTTACACAAAAAGTTATCCTGTACATGTAGATCGAAGTTTACATAATTCAAGTAACTAGTTACGTTTTACGATTCAAAACTTTGCTTGGTAATTTATCTTTTTTTCTACTCTTAATCATTTCGTGGTGCTAATATAACGAAATAACCGTGTTTTGTTTACAAATCAAAATATCCAAGTTTGTATTTAATCATTTGCAATTATACTGATTTCGCGATACTGATTCACAACAGAAAAAAGTGCCATATAACAGGGTTAGCCGAATGAGTTGCTGAGAAAGTTTAATCCAGAATTGGATGTCATGCCAACACTGACTATTTCAAAACATTTGCAATAATAGACAACGTACACAATTTTGCTTCACAGACATTATTTAGTTTTCTCTCTCTGTCACGGGATTGGATTTACTGACTTATTGAATGTTGTATAATATGGATTTAGCGCCAGTAATAAAATCTAATACGCTTTTTTGTCTTCTGTTTTATTCAGTAACTTAAAGACTTGCTTTATCTATCGAAAGACAGTGAGTTTTATCAAATCGTCATCATTGATGTATTGAAACGACTTTGAATCGATATGGCAGTAACTCCTCGAGGGAAATCTTGTCTGAAAAAAAATTATATACATAAATTACTTATTCGAAAAAAAAGGTTTGCTACAGATGAATATAAATGAGCAAGTCTCCAGTTTACAAAGAAACTGGTCTTACATAATTCCTTAAGTTACACAGCACTGGTGAATGTAGTTTGTTGCATTGCTGTAAAGATCTGGGCTGTTATTCACAATCACTTCAGCAATGGGTCTAAATTACGCTCTCCATGATAACTTAATGTTTTCGTGCCACCGAGCAGGAAAAGTGTCAAAATTCAGTAGAGTCCATCACAAAAGACAATAATTATTTTTACCAATTATTTTGATTAATTTCTGCTACTGCAAACGATCTTCATTGTCTAATGATTCAGAATCTGTTCACACTGACAAATATTAACAATGGGTAATTTCCTTTATTAGGATTTAGCAGCTTTCATTCATTTCACACCGCAGTACCTTAGATACCTGTTGTTTACGTGATTTCCAATTTCTCTATTTTGAATACGTAAGACACCAGCCCAGTCAAAACGAGACGAAATACAATACAAACTAATAAAAATTGCGCCTTAGTTTCTTCGGCGTAATAGAGTTTTCTGCACAGCGTCTAATGCTGTAAGAAACTTTCAGCCACGGCCCATGAAACTCTTAGCCGCTGACCATGATACTCAAGCCACGGTCCGGTGGTGGCTTGTGTTGTCGGTACCTATTGCGGTGCCAGAAGTACGATTATGGCTAACTTTAATTTTAAATAAAATAAAAATTACTGAGGATAGAGGGTTGCAATTTGGTATGTTTGATGATTGGAGGGTGGATGATCAACATACCAGTTTGCATCCGTCTAGCCTCAGGAGTTTTTAAGCTCTACGGGAAGATAGAAAAAGTGTGGACGGACAGACAAAGCTGTCACAATAGTTTTCTTTTGCAGAAAACTAAAACTAAATACCTTTGCTACCCTGAAGTACCAACGAGGCGAATAACACCCAATTAAGATGTTTTCGCGAGCTTCAAAGGGTTTCGTCCACTGGGTCTCCAGCTGGGCAGGTGATTAACTCACTTGTCGGACAGCCCGCACTTCCGGTTACCTGTTAAGTCACTACGTAACTACGGCGGTAAACTTCTTTGGCAGGTGGACTTACGTTCATTTGTCAGATTTTTTTATAGTATACGGACGGGTAAAATTAAATTGAATAGAATACAAGGGTATATATTGTCCCAAAGCAATGTTGCAAATTTCGACAAACCGACAAGTGTCCTTTGAAATTTTCCGAGAGCTCTAACTACGAGAGAGAGAGAGAGAGAGAGAGAGAGAGAGAGAGAGAGAGAGAGAGAGAGAGAGAGAGAGAGATTCCCCTAGAACCCATTCTGTCATATCTGCAAACCTATGTAATAAATAGGTCACTGACGGTCATTCGACTGAAGTGGATCAGACAATACAGACAGAGAGAGAGAGAGAGAGAGAGAGAGAGAGAGAGACATTAATTCTCAACTGAAGTGGGTCAGAGCACACACGGTCCGAGAGAGAGAGAGAGAGAGAGAGAGAGAGAGAGAGAGAGAGAGAGAGAGACAGAGACAGACAGACAGACTCAAGCAGCATAAATCCTATCTTGATCTCGGTTAGAATCGAGGTAATCCCGGATTTTTTCTTCAAATCCCCGGCTGATGAAATAACAGGTGGGCGTGGCTGACGCTTGGAGCTATCAAACGAGGTTGCAGACGGCTAACGAAAGTTTAAATTTAAAAGTTTTTCCTTCGTTTCTGATAAAAGATACAGAGCTGTACGAATGCTAAAATGCCCGTGGTCAACGTGCGTGCGCGCAGGCGTTTAAATTTCCCCACACCTACCACCAAACATCCATGGGTCCTATCGATGAGAAAATGGTTCAAAAATCAATAGTTTATGAGTGTCCTTTTGTGCTTTTGATGATATTTGAAAAGCGCTATGATGTTATTATAAAATCCTCAAAATATCCAGTTATAAACTGTCCCGAGTCTGGATATATAGCGGCTGTTCCTAACTGAAACATTATGTTGCAGATTCGTGAGGATTATTTAGCAGGTACTCAGCGAATTATTAAATTGATTATGGAACTGAGAACTGATGAATAAAATAACGAATTCGTGATGTTGATTCAGCAAGTACTTGGCCGTTGATTACCAATGTTGCACAAACAGAGAAACAGTAAATAACCCCTGATTTTTCAAAGATTATAAGATGGTGACATTTCAGGGCCGTAGCCTCCCCAGCCTAGTTAACCGAATTCCTTCACTTGAATTTGATTTTACTCTGAGATAATTATTTTAAACTCCACCTATCATGCTTTGGTAGAACTATATAGTAGCTCCGCGGCGGCGACGGCGCTATAACTTGACTTTTTCTACAGTTTTGGGTTGCTAATTATGAATTTACCTTTAATTTTTGGCGCTCGAGTGTAATTAACCTGTAATTAACCCCTTTAGTCTATCCAACAAGGGGTTTCCATACAAGACAGAGCACGGGTACGTCCGTTTCGAACGGTTCATATCCCGTCCGGCAAGTGCAATAACTTGTTAACGTATGGGTACCCAACACCCCCCGGGCCAGTACTAAACACGGCGAAGGGACATTCCATTTCGCCGACAAAGTGTAGAAAAAGCCAGTTGGAAAGGTAAAAACAGGCGCGGAGCTAATATATAGAATTACCCATGCTTTTTAATTTGGGGATTTGGAAGGCCAAAATTCTAAATAGTTGGATCTTGACCACATTACCTGAGACGAGAGAGGACTGTAGGTCGTGAGAGTTGGTTTCAGGATCCCTATGTCCACAACAGGCTTCTAAAATCCTTTCAGCACCTTTGTTCACTTACGATAAAAATTCTTCAATGGACGCTAAACCACTAATCCGTTTCACAGCCTCATAATTTTCACAGAAATTTGGAAATTCAGTTTTCAAAAAAGTAGACAGTGGCCACTGAACTTCGAAAGACCTCACAGTCTACAAAAATTCTTTCGAAAAGTTACAAAATTATAAGCTCCGCGACCACAGTACTTCTCTCAATACACATTTTTTACATTTCCAATGGTTATTCAAACCTCAGCATTTACGAACTTAAGCATACCCCCTAAGAATATAAGAAAAACCAGCTTATTCTTACCACGGTCTTTTGCTTCACTTCGAAATCTCTTGTTTACAAATACTCCTTTTCACCTCCATGTTTAGAACTACACTGAGCTATCCGACGTCAGAATAGGATTTCTGTAGCCAATCAGAGCCGCCACAGTACTCAATGTTTCTATCGCCCTATTTCATTGGCTGAAAGCTTTGGCTTTTGGCAAAGGGTCTTCGTAAACGATTCCCCATTGGATGGCGGGACGAGACCCAATTTTCAGAAGGTATCTATTTATGAGATCATTGTCCCTGATATCTTATACATACACAAACAGTTTATGAACATTATGTATGTGTACTTGTGTTAATACTTAAATCATCTAATAAACTATGTTGTGGAAATGCAACAAAAGGTAGAGGAGGAGGTGGAGGAAGAAGATCAAGAAGAAGAACTGAAATTACCAGAGGTATTTCCCCGACTCTCGTTGAGGTCTTGAATATCGAGCAATTATTGTCTATTAAAAATTAGATTTTTCTCATTGGCTGTATCCATCTTACAAGTATCTGCACATCTAGCAGACTGCGTTCACTTTTAATTTTTCTGAGTTAACATACTTGTGTCTTGAAATCTTTCCTCAGATACAGCAGTTTTTGTAATTCCTGAAATACACTGATCAGGTTTGTTTAGTATATAATTCAGAGAAGTAAAACTGATGTTTCTGGAATGAATAACTTCACTGGTTGCTATGAATGATTCACTTACGGTCCATTGTGGGTCATCAGGTCTAATTCCTGTACTGAGATTTTTGTTTGAGTTAGTTTAATGGTTGATTTTTGCATGGTAATTTTTGGCATGGTAGGAATGGGTACACCTTTCACTGGTATCAAAGTGAGTGGCTGAAGTCACCAAAACCTGACCAAACCTTGAATGTGGGGCAATGTATTCACAGTTTAAAAGGAACTGCAAGCAATGTCAGTAAAATGGCTAGTAAGATGGTGACAAAGCACAAATGAATATGAAGACTAATTGTGATGGTAAAACAATGACTATAAAATCTAAAGCAGACGATTTAGGTTGATACTGGAACTGCAGTTCTCTTTGTATTCATCTTTCCTCAACCATAGAAGAATATTCCCTGAACGTCTACAGAGCAGACCGACCTGGCTTGTGTTTGAACGTCTATAAGAGGAACATCGTGGCCACTTACTTAACGAGAGCTCTCACACTGCTCTACGTGAAAGGAAACATAGCGAGACTTACAGAGTAACCAACTTATTATCGACAACAGTTTCACAAACAGATAAATAAAAAATCAAGTGAAATCAACTCTAAATAAGTGGGACCCTGAACATACCCCTACAAGAATCAGTGCCATCAAAGCCTACCTCCTCAGTCAAAGGTTTGAAGAAAAACAGCCGTATACCAATTCAAATACAAAACAAGTAGATACCGCCATTCACATGTCGGTACGTCTTTCTTGCCGTTTACAAGATGGTGCAATATTCAAGCACTTCAGGAAAAAACACCAAGATTGCTTGAGCCACTTAAGCTTTTAAAATCGGTAAAAATCTTAGATTCAACAACCGACTGCCATCTGCTAAAATTTCTAAAGGTTCTGTAGCAACAGAAATAACAGTCAACAATGAACACGAAGGCTGAAAGCGTTTCCCTTCCCTCCACCACCAACAGAAACTGCCCCTCCATGATGTAATACCTGAGAGCTGAAATATAACCTTTTTTCTCTCGCTCCAGATTATGATGACAACTGAAAAAGTTGACTCACCCTTTCCCACTGAGGCAGGAGTCGACTTACCGGTAGGTACTATCTCCAAAGCCATGCGCGAAGGAAAAGTTTAGTAAGCCGAGGCGTCAACTACTGATAAATGTTGCTCCTGATTCGATTCACGTACAAAGTGCAATAAAAACCAATTTTTACAAAACATATTACTCTCTGTTTCAGTGAACTATAGTAACGCTGCAGTTTGGAGGATGAATTTATAACTAAATAAAAAAACCGAGGAGAAGAAAGTGGGAAATTACGTAAAGGAAGAAGCTACTAAAAATTTTACTTTGGAGTTTGGTAGACAACCCTATTGCAAGGACTGGTGTGCATTGAAAAAAAAGCTATTTTCATGTATATAAAGGTAATAAAAAAGACCATCATCTCCATTCATGTGTTCTAACATGATAAATTTACAATTAAGTCGGTCTTTCTCTATGTTTTCCCATTTTATTTTTTTCTCCATCTAAAACGAACTTATATTAAAAAACAATTTCTCTGTCACTCTTTTATCAGCACTCGTCGACCTTTTATCCTTTTGCTTTTGAAAAGTGGTGAGGTAAATAACTCTTAGACGATATTTTCCTTTTTAGTGATTAAACCATTAAATACAAAAATTATCTGTGGAAGCTTATCATTTTTTAAACTGAGGAAGACGAAAAATAATCGTTTGAAATGTCGTATACTTTTAGGAGAAACATTAACAACATACTATAAACATAGAACTCTGCAAAGTCCCTTCTTTTCTTTTTGTTGCTGATGACGTCTTTCAGTCTATATCGAATACGTCATGAAGTATTGCGATTTGTTACGAAGCCTGAAATTTTTTACTTTGGTTTTTATATCCATACTTTTTTTTTTTTTACGTTGCAAAACGTCATGATATCTTGACATGTGGATTAAAAATATTTACAAAAGAGTCAGAGGTAAGGTAACTTAGGTTATATTTCTTCATCAAAGAGATATCGGTTTTTATTTTAAATGGTGACAGCGGCGCATTCTTTTCCAAGGAGTCCGGAGTAATAACCAAAACACGATTGAAATTTATAATAAAATATAAACAATGAAATATAACTTTCTTCTTTAATGCCATTATATGAAGATATATACATGTTGGAATAATTATTATCTAAAAGTAATAAGAATTACGGAAGTAAAACCAACAATTTGTAAAAAGAGAGTTCGCTCAGTTTGCTACAGTGTAGGAAGATAGACGTAATGCCATTTATTCTATGATGAGCATATTTCTCTATTTTTTAATGGAGAGGGGGTGAGAGGCATATCAGGATTTCATCTGTGACTTAGGTATTCCAGACCGGATTATGCAACAAACCAAATCCAAATATTAAGAAATGTATATATTCCAAAAATAGCATATGCAGTTTGCTCATATTTCACCTAATGGTAATGAAATATAGAAGAGAGAGAGAGAGAGAGAGAGAGAGAGAGAGAGAGAGAGAGAGAGAGAGAGAGAGAGAGAGAGAGAGAGGGGGGGCGGGGAATGGAAGTTTGAGGTTCAAGATCAATATTCACCATATCAAGACGACGAGACTTATCCAGGAGAATTTTCTACTTTCTTCAAACTTTTATATGGAAGGACATCAGCTGAGGAAAGCTGATGACTCCCGCAGATTTTATTGCCACTGACGACCGACTTCTTGCCATACAGGACGCTGTCTGCTGGGTGTCGTGGAGGGTGCCAGCATCGTTCGCCTAATCTCCCTTTCGCTTCCTTCGACCCCTTCGGGAAATCCGCAACTGTTAGAGAAAGTGGAGCAAATAAAAAAAAAAGGTTCAAGGAGTAAATTGTTTTTGCTCTTGTCTATGTGGATACATTCAAGTGAAGGGAAAAGGTTCCATGTTGATTATATACATACACGCACACACATACATTTATATATATATATATATATATATATATATATATATATATATATATATATATATATATATATATATATATTATAAATATATATAAAATATATATATATATATATTCTGCTCGGCCGATAGATAGGCCTCTGTCTATTTTAAACCAGTGAGAGGTAGTGGATACTGGCTTGGGTTAGTTTGAACCAGTGGAAGTCAGGGGTAAGGGCTCAGAGATATAATCTTTTGGGCAGTAAATGGCTTTGCACCGTTTTCTTTGGTACAGGAGAGGAAGCCGTTTTCTTTGATATAGCAGCGTGACCTGGGTCAGGACATCGCCCGCCCCCTACCCCTGTCCAGAAGCAATAAAAGGTCAGGGCGAGGACAGCTCTTTCTCACACACCGTCGCTAGTTTAAGCCGAGAGGGCACTTACCGTGCCCCCTGCCCTCCGTTCGCTCGCCGCCACGTGGAAATCAGCTGCCCTTTGCTCCGTGTCCCGATCCACGTGGCCCTCAAAGACTGCAAGCGGGGATTGCAAGTCCCCAAAAGCGAGCTGATACTCAACGGCGGCCTTTTCATCATCCCAAGGGCGTCCTTTTCCGCCCCAATCTACGACTTGAAGCAGTACCTTGGTGAGGAGGCCCTTTCGTCGACGCTCCCACACGTGGTCCCTGGCAGAAGACGACGTCAGCCTTACACCCCTGCAATGTGGTAAAGTACCCAAAACGAGTTGCTAGTCACGTTACTTCGCCCTTGTGCATTTATTAACTTCTGGGCCTATAACTTTGTATTCCCTGATGTTTCTTGGTTTAATCCCGGCCCACGTGTTCGGTGCTTCTTTCCTCTGAGTCACAAGTAACGCCTCGGGTGAGTCCTTGGCGCCCTCAGCGCACACCCGAGTAATTCATTCCCCGAATTCCAGCATCAGATTTGTAACCTGGGTCCTAATATCGTTTCAGAAGGACGATCGTAGCAGAATTTTCCTTGGTTCGTGTTCCTGGCATACCCAAGCTCCCCCTCCTTCGGGAGGACCTCGGCAACAGCAATTTAACGTGTTTCAGTTAATGTCCCTTTGATCTTGTGTTTTATGAGAATATACTATTTTTGTATCCACGTGTTTCACGCACTTCCCTTTGAGTAAGAGCCCTCCGCTCCTTGTACAACTCCTTTTTGTTTGTGTTTTATATGTCCTGGGTATCTTGCAAGGCTATTTTAGAGTAAAGTAATAAATGTGGAGTCATAAGAACCACCTGCACCAGGAAACATATAAATAAATATATATATATATATATATATATATATATATATATATATATATATATATATATATATATATATACATATATATATATATATATATATATATATATATATATATATATATATATATATATATATATATATATATATATGTGTATATATATATATATATATATATATATATATATATATATATATATATATATATATATAGAAGAACAAACAGGACGACGAAAAGGAGGTGATACAAAATCAACTTTATTTCCAGCCAACGTTTCAAAGCATGACTTCATCATCAGGGCTAAAATCGTCATAGGAAATACAAGCTTTGCATCGTTTAGAATGTTCCCTTATGTTAGAAAACTCCTTACTCAATGTACACCCTGTTCTATGGCTGAAGCCACAATGAGAGTCAACTTACACTTTCAGCATTCTTTTGGTGGATCCGACGTAAGTCCCGAGATTACATCTCGGGCAAGTATACTTATAAACCACCAAAGAACGCATAAGGTTGGGAACAGTGTCTTTAAATCTAAAAAGAGATCCAGTGGCTCTTGGATTGCTTAGAACTGGTTTGGGATTGAGACAGTAAAGGTATTTCTTTAAAATCTGCCTCAACGTAGTTTAAAATTTTTCATCGTTCGTAAAAGGCAAAGAAACAAAAATCAAGTTTAGGTACTGTAAGTACAGGAATTTTGGGCTGAAATTTGTCATTCAAGAAACTTTTGAGATATTTTTCAAATAAAAGTTTGGGGTAGCAGTTATTCTGAAAGTATTTTCTTAGGAACTCAGCCTCATTATGAAAAGAGAGCCAGTTTGAAGAGAGAGAAAATGCTCTGTGCAGTAAAGTTAAAATACCATTAAGCTTAAAATTGTAAAAACATGAACTATAAAAATTTGAACAAGACCAGTATACGTTTGCTTCCGGAAGACAGAAGTGGAGAAGCGCTGGTTGGATCTGGTAATTAACACATCTAGGAAAGGAGGCACTCATTGTTTTCACGTTCTAAGGTAAATGTAATACTAGGATGGAGATTGTTAGTAACTTCTAAAAACTGTTAAGCAGCATCTTTACTTTGAAAAAGTAGAAAATATCATCAACATACTGTTTATAATATAATGGGCGAAATGAGGATGAACGGTGGCTCAAAAGCATTTCCTCCAAATGACACAAAAACATTTGCCAGAACCGGACCCAACGAAGGTCTCATACCTGCTTATAATGCTTTCCATTAAAGGAAAAGTCTGTGTCCAGCACAGCCAAATTTAAGCTTTTCAAAATCATCTCTACCAAACCCTTGATAGATAAAACCTGGTTTTAGAATAATCTTATCTAAAATAATTTGTATCGTTGCCTGCAACGGTACATTAGTGAAAAGTGAGACAACATCAAGACTCACCATATACAGATCGAGGTCCTGACTAACAATCTCTTTGGAAAACACAATGGAGTTAGTCAGGGTATGCTTATTTTCTGAAATTGGTTGTAATGGTGGTACCAAAAATTTTGCTAACTTATAACTATGCACTTTCGGTAGAGTAAAGGTGCTGCTGAACAATTTTTATAATTCGCTACCAATCTCCATCCTGGTATTACATTTACCATAGAACGTGAAAACAATGAGTGCCTCCTTTTCTCGATGTGTTAATTACCAGATCCAACCAGCGCTTCTCCACTTCTATCTTCCGGGAGCAAACGTATACTGGTCTTGGTTAAAATTTTTATAGTTCATGTTTTTACAATTTTAAGCTTAATGGTATTTTAACGTTACTGCCCAGAGCCTTTTATCTCTTCAGACTGGCTCTCTTTTCATAATGAGGTTGAGTTCCCATGGAAATACTATCAGAATAACTGCTACCGCAAACTTTTATTTGAGAAACATCTCAAAAGATTCTTGAATAACAAATTTGATAAAAAATTCCCGTACTTACAGTACCTAAACTTGATTTTTATGTTTCTTTGCCTTTTACGAACGGTCAAAAATTTTTATCTACGTTGAGGCAGATTTTAAAGAAAAACCTTTACTGTCTCAATCCCAAACCCGTTCTAAGGAATCCAAGAACCATTGGATCTCTTTTTAGATTTAAAGACACTGTTCTCAACCTTATGCTGTCTTCGGTGGTCTATAAGTACAGTATATTTGCCAGAGATGTAATCTCGGGACTTAAGTCGGATCCACCAAAAGAATGCTGAAAGTGCGAGTTGACTCTCATCGTGGCTTTAGCCATAGAACAGGGTGTACATTGAGTAAGAAGGAGTTTTCTAACATAAGGGAACATTCTAAACGATGCAAAGCTTGTATTCCCTATGACGGTTTTGAAATCTTAGAGCAAGCTGCTGATGAAACTTCTCTCCATATCCTCGAGTCGTTAACCATCAAACAACGGGTTCCATCTTTGAATAGTCAGTCCTCTTCTGCCCCTCTATTGCTCAAGAGGTCTCTTCGTCCTTTTGGTGCCCTTCTGGGTCATTCAGTTTTTTTTTCTTGAGGCGTTAGGTTGGTTTTAACTTTTATTTTCGGTTTTAATATCTATATTTTAACGTTAATGATTTTACTGAGTCCTATGCATTGATTTTTAATTGTTGTTATTTTTGTATTTTAGCTCTGATGATGAAGCCATGCTGTGAAACGCTGGCTGGAAATAAAGTTGATTATTTATCACCTCCTTTTCGTCGTCGTGTTTGTTCTACGCATCCGTCTTGCTAGAAGTCAACACTTTCTCATTTATATATATATATATATATATATATATATATATATATATATATATATATATATATATATATATATATATATATATATATCTATATATATACATATATATATATATATATATATATATATATATATATATATATATATATATATATATATATATATATATATATATATATATATATATGTATATAAGTTATATATATATATGAATTATATATATATATATATATATATATATATATATATATATATATATATATATACATATATATACATATACATACATTATGCCAAGGTGGAGGTAGGTTTTCCCCGTGTGCAGGCAAAACTCCTCGAGAACCAAAGAAATAATGTGGATACATTTTTTGAACTCATGCATTTGCTAACTTTCTCCCAATCTTTTTCTCTGTGTTGATAGAGATTTAGAGATTTTGCTGCAATGGGAAAGTCTTACTCATCCCGCTCCAGGAACTGAAGTCATACTCGCAATCCCAGTAGAGTATTTTGAACACACTTTTCAGCGTGGCAAAAGGCTCGTGTCTTGCCCCGGTTTAATTTACATTTCTTACTTTTGGATATTCCTATCTCCCTTTTCTCCATAACACGCTTGTTCCCCATATGTGTCTCAGGTTAAGAAGCCTGCAAATTTGCCTTTTACCGATTTTCACAACACATATGTCCACTAGACACCAAGTATTCTCAGGATTTTCAGTGTCCGACAGCCTTTGTTCAACTTGCAGTAGGTCTTTACTTGTAGTTTCTTAGACCTTTGTTCACTGGAGGCAGACAGGTTTAGTACGTTGTCAACATAAGTTTCAGACGCTCTTATTATACTTCTAATCGCCCGTGGGAGGTCACTCTCTCAATTATTTTTGACAGACAGAAAGAATGGCCGGTGTGTGGACTGAAACCACAGTATAAACTCCGTTGTCAAACCGGTTCGGGAATCTGGTAGTGTCCAGTTTAGCAAATTCGCCTAGAGGCTAAGGATCTTAATCTTACATCAAAAGATTTTCCCCCTATGTAATACATGGGTGGATCCAAATAAGATTTACTCAAATTTATTGGGATCCTTGTCCGTTGCAGAACTACAACAATGCATAAATAAAAAAAAATTATTGCTGAAGCACAAGCAACTGTTCAACATTCGTCTGTCAAATATCGTGTCTGGTATAAAGAAACTGCTTTTTTAATAGCTGTTAATGGATAAGACGATTTAAATGCCCTGTTAGTTTGGTTTGGTTTGCTATATTCATCTGAGTGTTTTTCATCAGGAAGTGTTGATATTATGAATAAATAAATAAATAGATAAATAAATAAATAAATAAATGATTGCCTTCCCAATTATATACTAACACAATATCTTGAGCATCTTCAATATTTTTTAATGTCTCGTGAAAAACGCCATAGCATGCCTGTCGTTTGTTAAAAAATTAACCCAAGTTTTTTGGTGAAAGGGTATCCTGCCTTTGTATTTCGTTTTTCTTTCAATTAAATTTTGTAATTTGTGTTATATTTTTTCCTGCATATGTTTTTTCCTTCCAACAGTTCAACTGCTTTCATTAAAAAACAAGTAAAAAATGCTCCGAATTTTCTTTGGCGCAATCGAGTTTTCTGTACAGTGTATGATGCTGTATGAAACTCTCAGCCACGGCCCATGAAACTCTCAACCGGCCGTGGTGGCCTGTGTTGTTGTGGTGCCAGACCCACGATTATGGCTAATTTTAACCTTAAAAAAAAAAAAAAAAACTATAGAGGCTAGAGGGCTGCAATTTGGTATGTTTGATGATTGGTGGGTGGATGACCGACATACAAATATCCAGCCCTCTAGCCTCAGTAGTTTTTAAGATCGGAGGGCGGACAAAAGGGTTCCGACGGACAAGCAAAAGCCATCTCAATAGTTTACAGAAAACTAAAACACGGAATATTTATATAAATAACCCAATAACTCACCAGCTAAATGTCTGTTCTATTTTTCCACCTACTCTTGAAGCTTTTCATTTAATCAAGGCCTTCTGCAATAATCTCACTGATCACTTTAATTATTTTAAATTACAAAGACCTCACCGCTGTAATATGATTACAGTTCGATTTTTTGGTTTTGAGATAGCAAGGTTAAGAAATCTTTCCTGTCTAAATTAAATATGAAAAAATAACAATCAAATATATATTTGTTTAAATCACTCTACTGTACTATAATAAAAAATCAATACAGAATCCCATATAGATTAAAAAGCAAGTCACGCAAGCTAGGCTAGGAGTACTACCATATCAAAGTTTTTGTGTACTTTGGTATTTGGTTTTCCCACTCGATCAGTGTAAGCAAATAAAAGAGCATTATCGAATTATTGAGAAAATGAGAGTTATTACCCTTTTTGGTATCAAACAATTCTTATGCTGATTTAAACGATAATTTTGATTTAAGACAAACTATTAATTGCTGAATAAAGAAAACATCAAAAGAGCCACAGATCACTCAGTCACGATTTTCTGGAAGCTTCCAAAATGTTAGAACTGATTTAATATTTCAAAAGGTTAATGTTGTTACAATTTGCTCTTGAATAAAAATCGGAAAACTTATATTACATTTTTTCCTCTATGAAAACAATGAGATACAGTAATTTATGACGAAAAATGCGAGGCTTATTCACCTTATTCAACCTACTTACCGGGATGCATTTAAAAGCAAAATACATCATAATCTCGTTGCCATCCCACCCTACCCCGCTCTCCCCGCATTAAAAGAAAATGATTCTCCAAAAAGGGAAATATTTGGCAGGAAACTTCCGCCTCCTTGGTTCTTAAGGGATTAATTAACCCACTTCTGTCTGAAGAGCAAGAAAGA
>NC_089750.1:17637552-17645052 GCF_040412425.1 Macrobrachium rosenbergii
GTGACTTCCATGACATACCAAAAGAATATTTCAAATAGTCAAAGTTTTTGTAAAATGGTTTAGTTGAAACATGCAAAACAAAATAAGAAATAAAAAAAAAAATATGCAACGGAAAAAAGAATGATTCTTACTTCAAAATAAAAAAAAAATCCCTGATAAAGATTGCGAAAATATAAATAAAATTTTTAGTGCACAACAATGAATGATCACGAATATAAAAAAAATTACAGATTTGTTTCAGAGAAATTTAGTATAGACAAAGACAATAGCTATCATAAATGGTTAGACAGGCCAGGAGTATTATTATTTTCATGCTTATATTGTCTTCGTCAGTGTGTGCATAAATTGAATGTGTTTGTTAAAAAACCAGAAAAATTTATTAATTAATAAATAAGTAGAGAAAAAAAGTCAATCTGCTAAAACAAGGTTGTCAGTGCTGTAGCAGAATGTCGTTTGTCATCTAACCTTAGAAATGAATCAAAAGAGTGGTAAACCCTACAAAGAAATTACCTCTTCAGAGAAATTACAGTTCTTTTCAGGAAGATAAAAAATTATTTATATTGTCCATTATGAGATGATGTATTTGTGATGGTTGAAAATTATGTGTATCATCTTTGTTCCAAGGAATGGGGCAAAAACCGAGAAAGATATATTGATATCTCAAGTAATGGGAAACATTAGTTTTCTCTTTTTCAAGCATTTCCTCTCTTCAACGACCATTTCTTTCTTCTACAGAAGTTTTATTGTAGTTTTTAAAGGTGGATTAACGTCATATCAGACACAGAAGATTTTGGACGGAATTCTGGATGTCTGCAATCACTTCTATCACTAATAACGTTATTTTTTCAGGGGTGGTGGAGGGGTTAGACTAATTTTATTTGCATTTTACACGAGAGCTTCCCAAGCCATTTAATAGACTGTGATTCATGAAATATAACACTAGGTCATCCTCTCTGTCTTTCGGATATGAATGTTATTTATAATTATCTGTTACTTTACTGATAAATTTGGGAATTATAATACTAAAATATTTTTTATATTACGAGATAAATGGTTCCTCTAAGACAGTTAAATACAAGTAGGGAATCGAATCAGTGAATAGAGACATAACCTAATTACATTACATACTCCTTATTCGTTAATACTAATTTCTTTTTATCGAAACTATTAGTTTGAGTATAATGATCTATTATTTCATTCTATAAATTTCCTTCTCTTCTCTCTCTGTCTCTCTGTCTGTCTCTCTCTCTCTCTCTCTCTCTCTCTCTCTCTCTCTCTCTCTCTCTCTCTCTCTCTCTCTCTCTCTACCACATATTACTGGTAAGCCATTTAAGTATAATAAAATATTTTAGCAAGTCTTCATCTTCCCTGTTATTTTCTAGAAGATAAAAAAATATAAAACAAGAATCCTAAATTTTCCAGAACTCGTTCATTATAAAAAGTCGAGCTCCGATTTATCTAAAACTCTAGAACTGTTGACCGGTGTAATAAATCTTAGCATGAGGTAGAAGAACTTCTGTCTCACCGATATTTCAAATATTGCCTCAGATTTGTCAAAATGGCAGCGAGGAATGCCTAATTTAGGAGCGTAACAGTCAATTTATTATTGCTGTTGTGTATTTTTATAACACGATCAACATGAAATAATATCACTGAGTCATTTAATGAGATATAAATATGACTTAGACTTATCGCAGACATGGGACATTCCTTCAATCCATATCGGCCGTTCAGGATATCAAAAAGGATACAGCAGACCCATATAAAAGCATAAAAGAATCTCCAAATGGATTTCGGATATCTGCCTCTTTCAAAGTTCTAGACGAGAACTTTTCTCATATCCGGTTCTTTTATAGGCCTTTTTTATATTTGTTTCCTAACGTCATCGTGTTAGTTAAAGGATGATCCCATCAATCATTTAGGTAATTCGATTCCGTGGTCATGCAATCGTATCGCTTGATGCCCTATGCAGCATTTTTGGAAACAAAACTAGCAGTTCTTAATTAACTTAAAGAATTTTCCGTCAACGATTTTGGACGATAACAGCATCGATTTGCTTGACGCACGCATACATTACTGTGATCCGTGTAGGACCTTTCTGTAACTACAGTTCTGACTGATAAATTGATTAATATTAATGGACCATGGCAACAAGTTTATCTAGGCAAGAAATAGACGTACATATAGCAATAATATGTACGTCTTAACAAATATGTATTTGTTAATTAAAGTAGCTAGGAAAACGTGTCTTTACACTTCCAGTTATGATGGGTGTGAGAATCAAGACGACAGGTCTGGGTTTAACTGATTTATTTTTCGGAAGCCAGGTATACATTGAGAAATGCGGACGGAAAGGTGGTCACCGACCTGTGGATCCCATGTCACGCATTTGGGCAAGAATTTGTGTTTGTTAGATGACATATAAATGAGAATAATTTGTGTTACAATAAACATACAAAAGTGGTTACATATATCGGTGGAAAGGCCGGACAATAATACGTATGGAGAGAGATATAAAAATATGAGATAATAACAAGTAATATACATGACGTGATCAATGCAGAAATGAAGAGGCGCTTGACGCCTTTACATGAGTCAGTTACTGTTCTAGTCGTATAGCAAATTTAAATCCAGCCAACCAAACAAACAAGCTACACAAACGCTTCTCGTTTTTTTCTTATATATATCAACTGAAGCAATTCGAGCTAGCTAGGTGTTGATAAGAACCAGCAATAGAAATTTAAAGCTTGTAAAATGAAGATTATAAGTATTAAACGAATCTTGGGAGAAGTTATAATGATTGTTAGTTTGGACTGCGAAAGAATGGAGGTGGTTGATTGATATGGGTATCTGCGCGTAAATACAAATACACAAAAATGGAATTACAGCAGCATAACAGAGACTCGATCAACAAGTCAAAGCAAGTCCCGACCTAAGGAATGCTACGTACTGGTCATAAGTTTGAATAGGCTACCTTCATTATGCATGCCTTCTAGACCAGGGTAGCTTCTCTCTACCCTGGTCTAGACGACATTCAAGTTTGAACATGGTGTTCATTACCATAGTTTCACAGTTGCACAAATAAAGATCTATCAAGAAAAATTGTGTGCTATCAAATTAAGATTACGGTAGGCTATGACGTGAGAGAATCGCAAAAGCTGAACCATCTGTTTGGTTTCAGAGAAGAAGCCGAAATTATAGACAACTTAATGCGGGTTTTAACCCAAGCCTGAATATAACGAAAGTTAATGCAACAGAATTGTCTATCAGAGGAAGTTAGTTATAAAACTAGGAATTCCTTAATAAACAAGAAAATCATAAAATAATCAATCAAAGGATTACGTAGTTCATGGTGATTAGACATAAACTTTCAATGAAATATTGATTTTCACTGTATTAATACCTTTCAAAGTTATTTGAAAAACATCTTTACTTGTGTCCCTCCTTATCTGAATTCCTGTTCTCGGGATAAGAATAATATTTAGCGGTTTGCCAAGGTTTAGTGGTAATCCTCTGTATGTTTTCGTGGTTTAAGATACGTCGAAAACGAATCTTGAAACTTTGCTCAGTGCTTATCTTAAGTGTCTTGTTCCAGTGTTTACTGAGTTTTCGAATGCGCTGTTTCAAGCACTTGGAGTTGGCGTACTTCCGCACTTGTGGATTTTTTAGAACGTGCTGCTGCTAACTTTGTTTCCATGACATGTTTCCTAGCGATTTCTTTATATTTATATTTTTAGACAATATATTATTGCTTATTTTCACGACTAAAACATTCCATGAAATTTCATTTATTACTATCAATTGTTGTACCGTTTTCTTTCGTTTTAAACATCATTTTGGTAATTGCATCCATTTTCCAACTTATAAGCGTTCCCACTTTCATAAATATGATCGAAATTTACTACTTCATCCCTTCCGTTAAGTAGAATTCATCCGACCATGCAGTATACAGGGCCAAGCTATCAATTCAATTACATTTCCAGATCAGTTACCGCCGGTGCTACCTCGCAGACGTAGTTAACTAACTGGGGATTAGAGAGCGACGACTGTTAGAAGACAGAACCTTTCATGTTGCCAGAGTAAATAATCGCCTAATAGAATCCGAAGCTGAACTACCAGAAAGGTTCGGTTGGTCTTGCATCAGAGCAAATACAATTTCCTCGACGAAATCCGAAAAGCATTCATGTATGCTTCGCATCATCATGGTGTTTGGGATTGATTTTTCCCCCTTATGAACCGAGTTCGGGGGAATTTTCGAAGACTAGCTTTGAAGCCTTCCTGAGTAATATTCTGGTATTTGAGGAAGTGTTAACTATTGCTTTCATATTTCAAAGGTCACTTTTAATTGAAAATCTAACGTTCGATTTTGGCGGCGGTAGTCAGCTCTTACCCAGACTAAATATTATATGTATGAAAATTAGCATTTCAAATAATCCTATAGTAATTCAGGGGCGCTGAAAACTTTGGCCTTAGGTTGTATAAAATGAAGTGATGTTTTATATCCCAGAATATAATAAAGAATTTTTTTTTACCTACGTATCAAGAGACTAAATTTAATCATTCGGCAACGTACTTGCCATCATTCAAACTCAAAACTTCCCCGGCTTTACTCGTTAGTGCTTTTAGAATCTTGAATCAAAACCACATTATTTTCTTTGCCTGAAATGACGGTCGTTTGGACTCTTAAACATGTATTGTCCGTGTAAATTATCTTCCAATGTACATCAACCAACTCTTGTATTAGCTCTGAGGAATTATGTTATACTGTATATAATATAAACCTAGGCTTATGAATTAAGCCAAACAAGAATATTCACATTTCAAATATTAAAAAAAAGTATAAGAAACTCTGGGGTGGGGTGAAATGATCAAATACTTCGGCCTCACCTTCATTATACAATGCAGGGATAGTAGTTTCTCGTTAATTCATGTGTGCCCTTGTGAAGAAAAACGGGTGAAAGGGGGCGGGGGTTGGGGTAATTGATCTATTTCCGAATAAGTCGAAGCCACAGTACCATTCTTGGCATGAAAGAGCAAATTGACTCCCCATGCAAGAACTGGAAAATGCATATTGACTCACTGTCGGAACGTTAACCTACAGCAGATCAAGGGATTTTACAGGAAAAAGTGTAGACATTGAACCTTTTCAACAATAATGATTACTTTAATTTAGCAGTCCACCAAAGTGCCTGATGATCCGTAACATAATAGTACAGTAATTTCTCTCTTTCTCTTAAAGTCACTCCTGTAAAACAAATGATCAAGATTGTGTTTTAACCACAAAAAAATCCTCGTTATACACTAGGTATTAAAAGGCAAAATAAATAAAGCAATATGCAATTTGGCTCTCAGGAAAAGAGAAGACTAACTTTCCGTGGGAAATCATCCTTCCTATTTCACAAAAACAATGCATATCTAAAGCCATAGTACATTTCCCGTTTTGATATTTAAGGGAAGTCGAGTTTAACGATTTATATGGTTTTATGTATGTATGTGTGTGTGTGATGCATGTTCCAGCCTGTAGACTTAGTAACTAAATAAACTCTACGGGTTTATCATACCTCATTTCGGTATACATATGACTTACTATCTGGAAAAGAATACTGGGGGGTGGGGTAAGACATCACTGGCACCAAAGGGGGTGGGGGTGGGAAGGGGGTAACATGTAAAAATAACCAAAAACCACAGATATTAGTGTCTAATCCATAGTTTTCGAGGTCACTGAGATGAATAGTGACACTTCCGATGCCCTTTAAGTCCAAGTTCAACATCGAATGGAATGGGGGTGAGAAGGGATGAAATAAAAAATGTCAAAAATGCTGGGAATTGTAATTGAAGCAACTATCTTAACAGGAGAGAGAGAGAGAGAGAGAGAGAGAGAGAGAGAGAGAGAGAGAGGAGAGATGGGGGGTGTTAGGGAAGAGGAAGAGGGAGAGTGAGAGAGAGAGTTTATCGGTTTGTCATTCAGTTTTCCCAGGAAGTACCAGGTTGGTCAGCTAGTGTGTGTATATATATATATATATATATATATATATATATATATATATATATATATATATATATATATATATATATATATATATATATGTATGTATTTATATATATATATATATATATATATATATATATATATATATATGTATATATATATATATATATATATGTATGTATATATATATATATATATATATATATATATATATATATATATATATATATATATATATATATATATATATATATAATTTTATCACATCACCGTGACATTTTTTTATACAGACATTAAGCTACAAATGTTTCGTATCAAATTCGCTCTACTTCGGGAATATCCCCGAAGGGGAATTATAAATGGATTGGTACTTAAGTGACTCGAACACCCAACGGTACCCTCCAACGAATTCCAGTCGACGCTGCTAACCATTAGGCTGTCAAGAGAAGTATAAGTTAATGCAGATTCTGCCCTACATATACTTGTCAAGTGCGGGGATTTGTACTTAGGGTCAGCTTCAACCCATTCCCATTGACAGCCGGAGTAGCGCGAATTGTATATTAAACGGCATTTGTAGCTTAATGTTTGTAAATAAAATGACACGAAGAAGCGATAAAAAATTCACAAAATGGCTATGAGTTCCAAAAGTACAAGCTGGCTGAGTATTATATCAAATTTTCGATTTAAATATTCATAAGATAGATGACACGAAACAATGTACGGGTATGTATGTATGAACGCGTGCCTGTGTGTGTGTGTGTGTGTGGATGGGGTGTGGGGGAGGTTCACTAATAGGAAAACATCTGGCTAACATGCATTCTCTAAATGAAAAATTCGTGTTCCATGACTTTGGAAAATAGTCATTAACGGTTTAATTTATTCACTTCCTACTGAAAGAAGAGCAAATGCAAAGCTCATTACTGTCTATGAGAGAGAAAGAGAGAGAACCTTTTTTTCTCGGAATGTTTGACTGTTAGCAATAATTTCACTCATAATTAAGTATTAGAATTTTTTCGAATTTACAATATTGACCACTTTACACACGATGGAAAAGAAAATAAATTAATGTTCTAATTTATGCTATTTTTCAGGGAATTTTTTTCTATCAGCTTTCATATGCAAGCACTTCTGTCTAAAAAATGAGTTTTGGAAAACTGATTTACCAGTATCAAAGAAGAGAATGAGCAATTAGAGAGTATTTTACCTTTTGACGGTCTTATCTGACGACAAATTATCAGTCATAGGACTGAGAGCAAATTTGCAGCGGGGAAAGTCCATGCGATTTTGAAAAGGAATATGATTTTCCTAAATGCCTGAAATTTTAAAGATTTATAAATCATGTTTTTGCTAATTTCTCTGGTTCTCATGATTTTTTTTTCTATGAAAAATTTTAACTCTTAAAAAGATATTTGGCCCTCCTTTATCTAAAGTTATACAGAATGCAGTAGCAATAAACTAGGATCTTACATGTTCTTAATTATCTATCTAAATGAGTATAGATTCTTTACACT
>NC_089750.1:17647552-17662552 GCF_040412425.1 Macrobrachium rosenbergii
AAATCACAGTGTAGATAAAGAAAACTGGACCTTAGAGTGATAACGAATTCTATTAGAACTTAGTGGTAGACAAAAAAAGAACTGAAAAACCCTTACGAAAATAATTAAACTAAAAATAGCTAAGCGAAATAGAGTAAAAAAAAAAAAACAGGACAACTGACCTTGTTGGATTTTATAAACAAGGTTCAAAATCAGAGGTCAAGTCTGCTTGTACAAAGGGCAGAACTGTAAAATGAAAGAATAATGAAGTGTAATTGTTCTCTATTTTTGCTGACAATGATTGTAGGGAGGTTGGATAGTTTTATCTAACGGAGAGCCAACTATGTTCCAAAATTCATTGGGGTCACTTGCGAGCGAGACTTGCTATTGCAACCAACCCTGATTCAGGTGTAGTTTATTTATTTACACGTTTGCAGCGTGCTGTGCCATTTGGGAGATTCAGTTCCCTTTGGCTTAGACACAGAACGTGTTTTAGGCACACATTTCACCTCTTGTAACTTGACGCTCTTATTCCTCTCTTTCAAGGGTTTACAAAGCAAAATTATTGAAATTAACTAGCGGGTGGGTGGGCGTGTCTGGAGTATATGTGGTTTGGTTTGCAATTTCCTTTTTAAAAACCGTGTTGTATCTCATTCGAAGTAAACATTTTTTAGGGACTTTTCGATAATCTAGATAAGTTTCGAAGAAACCTTGGAACGATGTCAAGACCAATTAGAATATAACTGTGAAGAAATGCATAGGATTTAACTGAAATATTTCATATTTACAATATAATGGATGGCATTTTAAGGAAATATACTAGACGAAAATAAAAAAAAAAAAGGTTCGTATTTTTGTTGAATAAAAATGTCATATGCAGTATTCTAAAATATGGCCCATGCCTTAAAAAAAATATTTCAAAAGAGGACATCATAGAAAAGTTACGTATTTTTTTTTCTACAAAAATGCCATATGCAGTATTCTAGAATATGGTCCATGCCTTAAAAAAATATTTCAAAAGAGGACATCATAGAAAAGTTACGTATTTTTGTTCAACAAAAATGCCATGTGCAGTATTCTAGAATATGGTATATGCCTCAAAAAAACAAAATCACAAGAAGACATCCAGGAATCCTCATGGAAAGGAATATCGTTTATCCTGACTATCGTTACGCTGTTTGTAAGACTGAAGTATGGCACGGGTCTTTCTTTTTGTCTGCATTATGTGTTGTTATTTCAGATGTGCAATAAACAAGTAAAAAATGCGCCGATGTTTCTTCGGCGCAATCGAGTTTTCTGTACATCGTATAATCAAAGCCACCGAAAATAGACCTATCTTTCGGTGGTCTCGGTATAATGCTGTATGAGCCGCGGCCCATGAAACTTTAACCACGGGTCGGTGGTGACCTGGCCTATATTGTTGCCAGATGCACGATCATGGCTGAATTTAACCTTAAATAAAATAAAAAACTACTGAGGCTAGAGGGCTGCAATTTGGTATGTTTGATGATTGGAGGGTGGATGATCAACATGCAGGTTTGCAATCCTCTAGCCCCCGTAATTTTTAAGGTCTGGTGGCGGACAGAAAAAGTGCGGACAGAATAAAAGTGCTGACGGACAGACAAAGCCGGCACAATAGTTTTCTTTTCAGAAAACCAAAAAGACCGTAAAATATAATTTCAAAGTATGATACGAGCCTTTTCTGAAGATGACCATGAATATTTTTTGGCACGCGTGAACACAAGACAAAATAATGTCGTAAGAACTAGATATTTACTGTATCTCAATGACAAATCAGTTGCAAGGATTTCAGGTCTTTGTAATGACATCAAAGTGTTATCTCCGTAATATATCGATGGAAAATACTTGTGTTTACCTTACTAGATGCGATAAGTTATTCACGTAATAATGGAATGGAATCTCTTTCTGTGAAAGCTCTAACGTCATATTTTGTTAGGCAATACAACATAAACAATAAATCAATATGTCTGCAAAAATTAGACCATTAAAAATAAGAGTGCCATTATAAAAATATAGATATATATATATAATATATATATATATATATATATATATATATATATATATATATATATATATATATATATATATATATATATATATATATATATATACTTAGAATCGATATCAACCAACCTCTGCCATGCTGACCGTGTAGTGAGTTTGTCGCACGCAGCCATATTATGAATGAATATTTATCACATCACCGTGATTCATAAACAAGCATTAAGCTACAAACGTCCTTTAATATCTAATTCACTCTACCTCGGGAATAATATATTTTAGTTGATAATGTGTCTGTGTCTGTGTGTTAATGTGATGGACAAGAAAAAATGCTTCCTGTTGATAGTAATGAAAATAATTAATATTACATTACATCATCATCAAAAGGGTATTTTTCAACAACGTAAGAACGCATTAAAATTCTCTGGGCTCCAGCGAAGCTTTTATCCCCACATTTCACGAAAAAATATCATTATGAAAATGTTTGTGTTGCTGAAAAAAAGCGGATAATCCCAAATCCAACATAAATGAAAATATTTAATTATTTGGCAGGGATAAGGCTCGTGGAGTATTACTCACAACACATGCACATCAGTGCTTTCCTTTGATCAGTGGTATATGAAAAAGATGTTTATTTGTAAATGGAGACTTTAAAAATGGTGTTTTTTTTTATTATAATTCACTCGACTATACAATATAAAATAAATTTTTCTATTTCCTTTGAGTTTCATTAATTCAAAATATAATATAAATCGTCTGGGGAAAAATACCATATCAGAAATTTTAAGTAACAGATATACCATAAACTTCTTTGTCAGCGGAAATTTTGTGGATTTTAATATGGAAATGCACTAATTTGAAAGCATGATTTGATAAGATACGGCAAATCCTTTAAATGCAAATTTTAATTGTTATTGATTTCGGAATGACATAAGCAAATTAAAATATTGCTCCCTAATCCTGTCTACTGTGAATTAAAACTAATATACCACTTCAAAATCACATATACACGGTATTCCTTATAGAGGAAGATTCCCGCATTTGTTTCCTTACAACACGCTAACACAAACGTAGCCTTTTTTTTTTTAAAGAATGGTTCGAGCACACAGTTTCAGATAGCTAGTACTTCGCTTCAAATTCATTCTCTTCTCAGTGTTTACTTGGCAAATTAGCTTGTGACAGTTATGACCAATTAGCGGCGAACAGAGGACGGGAACTTCAGTATCTCATTAAACATGTTATACTATAGTCAAGATAGATAATTAGCCTCAGATGAAACGTAATATTGGGGAATAGTATCCTCATCAACTCTGGGAAATATATTGTTTAGAATACAGGGAGATCACTATGTGATGCCTGACTTTCGTTTTCCCTGATAGAAATGCTGATGGAACAGGCATCATTGAGCAACTGAAGACAAATTTTGGAGATTGGGAATGCAAACTGAATATGCAGTTTCTATTGCCTTTGACTACTGGTAAAAGAAAGAGCAAACACGTTTTGATTTACCTATTGATTTATTGTTTTTTTTTTTATTTAACACTGGTTACATTTTGTTCTATTTATTTCCTCGTTGCTTTTATTTCCAAATTTGACTGATTGTTCGTTATGAATGCTAATAATAATTTGCGACCGTTTTGATATTTTCACATACCACATCTGTAAAGAACGAAAGCGATTTGATAAAAGAATGAATACACTTTATACTTTTGAAAACTGTGGGTGCTGAAGTACTATCGATGATGCAAATCTTTATTGCTTACAACCAGTTTTAGCCACCTGTATTGTTTTCCTGTTACTTCTATCACAGCGCCTACAGCCTCTTGCATATCTTATACTGATGAATAAATATAAAAATTGCCCATCAGACGTGAAAAATATGATATTTATTTTATCAACAAAAATATATTACCAAGTTTGCGACAAAAATAATGACCAGTAGCTAGGAAGGACTGTTAAACGAAGATACAAACGTCAAAATCATTCTTGCATATTCCACTTTCACTCAAGAAACAGCCATTTAGTTCTTTCCCAATAAGAGGAAGTACAGAGATGCAAGACTTGAACCGAGAGACGTCAAATAGTGTCGAGGTTTTATGGCCTATAACTCAACGTTCCCATGTGAGGGGTTTTTATTTAAGGTCTGAGGCACACAGTAAGGTCTCTGTCTCTCTCTTTCTCAATCTCTTATACACATATATACACACACACACACCGCACAAACATACGCACATACACAAGCACGGGCAACCCACACACGCGTGCATGCAGGTAAACACAAATAATCTAACATATGTATGTGTAAAGGTAAATGCCATGTAAATTAGCACTAACCTTACCAGCATGAGGCCATGGTCCGATTTCGTCAGATGAGGAATGATTTTGAAGTGAGCATAATTAGACATGTAAAGGATTAGGACAAAATTGCTAATGAACAATAAGTTAGAGAAATTGATGAAGTACATTAATTTTCTGCACACGCGTTTTCGGAGGTGAAATTATGAAGTTGCTCAAGAATTACTTCATTCATATTAATTGACACAATTAATAGGCTGTCGACATACAAAATGAAAAAAACTGAATTACTCCATTCATATTAATTGATGAAATTAATAAGCTGTCGACATACAAAATAAAATCAACCCTAAAGCCTTTGCAAATGGCGCAAAAAATCGGTCAGTGCACCAAGTAATCCGGTTTGCTGTTATAAGCAGAATAAATAAACGACACTAAGAATCTTTCAAATACCTCATTTGAATTGTAGAAGAGACGGTGCTTTATGTTTGTTGGTAATGTATTCGAAGGGATTCGCATGGATTCGGTAGCTAGGGAGGATGAAATGAAACTTCTACTTTAAAAGGATAAAAAAATAAAATAAAAAAAGGTACATTAAATATATAAAATTTAATTCAACCACATCGAGAAGTGGAAAAAAAAGAAAATAAAATATTTGGCTAACATTCCAGATAGATAAAGGCAATGCAACTTTAAAGAATGTGATCAGCAGAAGGACTTTAAAATAAAAATAAAAAAAAGGAATAACTTTCCAGAGTGTGGTATCGTAACTTGACCTACGTGATCTTTTCAAAACAGTATTGAGTAATCAGAAATCACAGCGTTCATGAAAATGAAAGGTTTAATTGCATTTCTACAAAAGCACTTCTTGAATTTTAGAATATTCTTTAACACATAATCACAAGATAAAATATCAGGATCAGTTTGAAATTTAGGTTGGAAATTAATCAATAATTATGAATGAAAGTCACTGAGGGTTTTTTTTTTCTTCTCTCTCAATTGAGTGTCTTGTATTTGGTTACATAATCCCTCTTAATTCCCTTATCTTTTTAAATGATAGAACCCTTATTGGTTTTGTGCCTGAGTGTTAGCTGGTATGATATAACTATTTTTTACTATGTTAATTTTAGTATTTCTTACATATTACTTTAACCATTTGCCACACCTTATTTCCAGTCTGTTTCTCCGTACTGTATCTTTTTCACATATCTGATCATTTTATTATCTTTATTCCCTCACATACCATAAATTATAACTTAATCTAAACGTACCAGAGCAGGGTTATTTAAGCCCAGAAAACTGCAAATGACAAGGAGATTATAATTAGGGGAAAGATTAGATGTGATAATGGATGTGACAGACATTATGTAGTATAAGAGCTCTTACTGACGTTATTCAAGATATGTAGGAACAGAGATATCCGTAGAATTATCTATGAGGTTTAAACGAACACCAGTTGAACATTTCTCAGTGATAAGCATGGTCTATCTCAAAAAGAATATTTCTGTTGTTTTATGCTCAAAGAAAAGCTTTTGTAAGACTTTACAAATTATTATCATGTAGGTTCTCGAGCCGGAATTCATAAACAGGGGAAAAATCATTTTAAAAAAAATATATAATGTGTGTTTGCACGGAATAGTACAGTTAAGTTACATCATAATGCCACAATAAAGATTTTTTAGCTTCTCAGCTTGGAAATTAAAGATAATATAAATAAAGAAAGGAACAGATTGCCCGTATACGAAGGCCATGTTCCGTTACAATGCTACAGTGACGAGATCTTGTAAATGTAAATGCACCTGAAATCGGTTTCAGTTTAGCAAGAGCCACCGTCAGCTTCTGAATCATTTCACGGCAGCAGTCACTGTCTGTATGAAGGATATAAATATATATATATATATATATATATATATATATATATATATATATATATATATATATATATATATATATATATATATGTGTGTGTGTGTGTGTGTGTGTGTGTGTATATGTGTGTAAATATGTGTGTATATATACATACTATACATATATATATATATATATATATATATATATATATATATATATATATATATATATATATATGTATACATACACACACACACACACATATATATATATATATATATATATATATATATATATATATATATATATATATATATATATATATATATATATATATATATATATATATATATATATATATATATATATATTTCAATTACTGGTGAGTCTCCCTGACTTCAGATAAAATAGTTATTTTTTAATTACTTTTCTGATTTCTGTTTTGTTTATAGTAATAGTTCTAAATTAATCAAGTTTTTCGCGTCAGAGTTTAGAAACTATTTCTGGGGTAAGGGGAACTTTCGCATTTCCCACGAACACAGACATGTCAAGGTTTTAGAACAGATTATTTCAGGCGCTTTTCTTCTTATGATTCTTTGTTGCGACGCCATAAAGGTAATAAGATCATGCCGTATCAAAAACGTATCCTCTTAGACACAGTAATTAAATAACATTCAAATCTGGTCTGAACGCCATAGGGTTTGTCATATCAAGATTTACAAAATAAATAACTAGGGTTTCTGCCCATCCTTCCATATAAATAAAAGGTGATGTAATGTCATAAATTATTTTAATCTATGCTGTACAATGAAACAAAGAAATATAAGATCGCGATCATCCCTAGGCTGTGGTTATCTGCAAAATAATGGTTACAAAATGGTATATTTCACTTTTTAAGCCAGTTTGGTGGGACGTCTTATGAATAAGAAAATTGGGTCATGATGTTTTAAACTGTATTCAGTTGAAATATATCTTTCACTCCTGCACATAAAGTTAAGCAATGGTTGACTCTCTCTCTCTCTCTCTCTCTCTCTCTCTCTCTCTCTCTCTCTCTCTCTCTCTCTCTCTCTCTCTCCGCAGACAAACACAAACACGCAAATCTAATCAGCAGATGTGGCCGAATGGTTACAAAATGGTATATTTCACTTTTAAGCCGGATGGGACGTCTTATGAATAAGGATCATGATGTTTTAGACTGTATTCTGTTTAAATTTATCTTTCACTCCCACACATTTAGTTAAGCAATGGTTGATTCTCTCTCTCTCTCTCTCCCTCCGCAGACAAACAAACACGCATATCTAATCAGCAGATGTGGCCGAACTGGATGTCTTAGCCATACGACTAATCGAGCAAGCTTTGAAATCCACTTAGTCAAGTAAGACTGAGTGTCCGCAGTTAGTTTGCCTTCATACCAAAAAATTACAATTTTAGTTTGCTGTTTAGAGGCAGACACAGAGGTGATAAACAAAGCTTAAAACTATCCACCTTAATATATCGTTAAGAAGCAATGTTTTCGAATACTTTCATCTACCTCTTTGGCCAAAGCAATGTTCGATTTCTTTTGGGTTAAATATGTCTCTACCTCGTTCCATGGCAATTGTCTTTTATTTCCAAATAAAAGAGACTTTCATTACAAGATCTAAATTCTAACAATATGTTATTAGATCTTAAGTATCGTTTAAATCACTTTATTAAACCCAAATAAACTTCACTGACTGCAAGATGTTTTTCTACAAAAAATAATGGCCCATTCTTATCGCATTCCTTAAAGATTTACGAAAATATTGTGAGGTATAAATGCTGTCAGTAGTTTTCCAATATTTGTACATGTTTACATATGAAACCAGGCAAAATAGAAAATATGTCTTCTGCAAGGAACCTCATTAGCAGCAGTGTTGAGCTGCGTCTGGAATTAAGAGACAAAATTTTTGTTTACATCTTAGATTCTGTGTTCCATTAACATTCTTTAATGCAGGTGGTAGAAGATATCGGATGAGCTTCCTACCCAGAGTTTTGGAAGAAGGTTACTAATTATAAGCATCTTTCGTAATCATTTATACGGTATAAAGTCTGCTTAATCAACAATGGTAATTTTATGAAATGATTATCATTATATATATATATATATATATATATATATATATTATATATATATATATATGTATATTATATATATATGTATATATATATATATATATATATATATATATAGATATATATATATATATATATATATATATATATATATATATATATATATATATATATATATATATATATATATATATATATATATATATATATATATATATATATATATATATATAATAATTTTAGACCCTCTACATGATAATACCAACGTTTCAGTTTCTCTAGTTTTAACATTTTTTTTCTGAGGTGGATATAACAAATCTTATTTTTTTTCATTATAGTACGTTTTTACCTTCATAATTTATTATGATAAGAAAAGATTACCCAATATTTCAAGTTTTCCATGGAAAAAAGATGAACTATTTTCATTCCTGTCTTTATAGTCTTGGAATTATCTTCTTTATGTACTTCTGTATTTTTCAGAAATAATATCTTAAATGATCTCTCTCTCTCTCTCTCTCTCTCTCTCTCTCTCTCTTTCTCTCTACAAGTGTATGACATTATAGATATGAATCATATATTCGCTTTTACATTCTGGGAAGTCCGAGACCATCTACATTTTACATGAATTTAGTTGATATTTTTTTTGCTATTACACTTCATGCTTCTCAAGAACTATAATGTAAATATATATGTAATAAGAGGCGTATTTTCTTATCCAAGTAGGTATAAGATACCATAGCTTTTTGTTTAAATAAACGAGTTAAATTCAAATTATTTTTCTTGTTTTGTCCTAATTATTTTGTTTTAATTTTTCCCTATTCCAAATATCTTTATGGGTCTACAAATGTCCCATACATTTTATACGCAAACACCGAACAGAGAACCACACACTCACATACATATATCTGTGTGTGATTCATAAGTTTGCATAACCATTTAGAGCCACTGATTGCAAGCAATGAAAGCTTCCTCTGGCTGAGTATTACTCGTTCAGGAAAAAAAAATCCTCTCTCTCTCTCTCTCTCTCTCTCTCTCTCTCTCTCTCTCTCTCTCTCTCTCTCTCTCTCTCTCGCTCTCTCTCTCTGCTTTAACAGAGCCCAATTTTGAGTGGTTGTCTAACTGTAATTTTTATAATGTTTTATAGATTCTTATCGTTCCCTGTGACGGTTTTCTCATATGCTCTGTAGAACACTTTAAGCAATGGATAATTTATGAAATACAGAACTTTGTGCTTGACGAAGTTAATACGAGTATCAAAGAAATATTACCTTAGATACGAACAAGCAAAATATGCGCCGAAGTTTCTTTGGTGCAATCGAGCTTTCTGTACAGACGTTACAGCGTATAATCAAGGACACCGAAAATAGATCTATCTTTCGGTGGTCTCGGTATAATGCTGCATGAACAGCGGCCCATGAAACTTTAACCAAGGCCCGGTGGTGGCCTATCCTATAGCATTGCCAGAAGCACGATTATGGCCAACTTTAACCTTAAATAAAATAAAAACTACTGAGGCTGGAGGTCCGTAATTTGGTATGGTTGATGATTGGGGGGTGGATGATCAACACACCAATTTGCAGCCCTCTAGCCTCAGTAGTTTTTAAGATCTTAGGGCGGACAGAAAACGTGCGGACAGAATGAAGTGCGGACGGACAGACAGTTCCGGCACATCAGTTTTCTTTTACAGAAAACTAAAAACAAAAATTAAAATTAAAAAGAAAAAAAGTGAAGGGGGGAAAATATCACTAAAAAGCGTAGGTTACAATGAAAGCTGGAGTAATCATTTTTGCTGTCTGTTTTTAATTAGAAGGAGAACACAAGACGGAAAAACCAAGCTGTGTTAATGTAATGGATTAATCAGGGTAATTGTGCACAACACATTCTGTCCTTACGACAATTCTGCATAAGTGCTTTCCCAAGATGAGGAAAGGTTGCATACAAGGAAACTCCAATTAAAATCAAGTTTCGAAGGGAGTTGATGAAACTAGAATGAAATTGCTCGTGATATAATTTTTTTTATTCAAGTTTTGCAGCTAATTTGACAGTAAGTTGATTAAGATAATATTCCTGTCTGAAGGAAGCGAGGGGGCAAAGGAGAGGGAATTATGTTCATCATAAAGGTAAAAATTAGAGTTATTCACAAATTTTCCTGTAATCTGAGATTTTCGTGTCTCCAAGTTCGCTGTCATTTCTACATGAGCAAGACGTTAATTCTTACCATTCATTTTGGAGGTAATTTTCGGAACAAGAATAACTCAGTAAATTCATCTCTAACGAATTCTTTTGAAGTACTAAAGGTAAGCATTTGTTGATGGTCGATTATATTTCTACGCAAGCATTAAAAAATGTTATCTGTTGCAATGGGCAGCTGTAAAGTCATTTAGGAACGGCTGGACATCCAGTCCATTATAAAACGGCGCCCCGTGTAAAGGGACAAATGGTTCATTGTGACCTTTTCAATTACATGTTCGGAATTTTAATGAAGTGCGTAACAAAAAAAATCATCAAAGCTGCCATGCCCCGTTGATACGTGATGTTTGCCAAGTCCGACTACATCTACAATGCTTCAAACAGCCCTCATTTGCATCTCTCAGTGCCGCTATGCGTTACCCGTTAAACAACCCGTCGCAGGAATCAGCAAATATAGAAATTAAAAATTTTATTGTCAATACCGTATTCTCTCTCTCTCTCTCTCTCTCTCTCTCTCTCTCTCTTAAATAGCTCCTCATTGGACGGGTCGGTATCGTTCTCGGATAGCACTCTGCTGGGCCCGCCTTCGATTCTCCGACCGGCCAATGAAGAATTAGAGAAACTTATTTCTGGTGATAAAAATTAATTTCTCGTTATAATGTGGTTCGGATTCCACAGTAAGCTGTAGGTCCCGTTGCTAGGCAACCAATTGGTTCTTAGCCACGTAAAATAAATCTTATCCTTCGGGCCAGCCCTCTCTAGGAGAGCTGTTAATCAGCTCAGTGGTCTGGTTAAACTAAGGTATACTTAACTCTCTCTTAAATTCTTTCATTTCAATATATTCTATGGTACACAGATTGGAGCGATCAATGTAAAAAAAGATCACCTTCTATTGTTAATAGTCATTGTCCAATAGGACCTTCAAATGCAAAATAGTTCAGTGGGCGGCTGATGGTAGTCAGCATCATAGGTGAGAAATGGCTTTATTCATCTCTCTCTCTCTCTCTCTCTCTCTCTCTCTCTCTCTCTCTCTCTCTCTCTCTCTCTCTCTCTCTCTCTCACTTCCTGGCTCTAATATCTGTTATCTTTCTATTCAGTTTAAGCCCTATAAGCATCAAATTCATGGAAATATCTCTGGCATGGTATTATCTAAGATCTCGATATCCTTACTGGGAGGGTTTAAAAGAAAACAGTAGCACCAGATAGAGTGCTGTGTATTTTTTTTTTCTCCGATATGTTGAAATTAGGCAAGTTTCCCAAGTCTTAGTCTCAGACACTTTCAACATCTGAATCTGTTTAAATCAAACAGGATTTATATATATATATATATATATATATATATATATATATATATATATATATATATATATATATATATATATATGCTGTATATATACAAATATATACATACGTGTGTGTGTGTGTGAATGAGTACCCTTATTTGAAAGGATTTATTTTACAGGAACTTGCGGTACGGAAAAATCCTTGTTACTGACGTATAGGTTGCCAGTATCAGTGCCAGGAATGAATACTGGCACTATCGCAAACACAGTGCCATTTCCCATTGAGTGAAATTGTCCCGATGGCTTCTGATTTAGGAGTTCCGTCCTTTGGCTATATCATATTTCAGAGCTTCCAACACTCGACTTGTGGTAGGAATGTTTTCCTGTCACAATATATTCGTGGCGACTTCCATCTGGTTTCCCAGAGGTTATATTTGTATTTGATAAAACAAATTTTATTGTAGGTATGTTGCTTAACTCAAAATTCTCTTTTATTAGGAATCTCAGTTCTACAGACATTAGCGATGTAATGTTTGCGGGTTTTTTTTTTTTTATCTGGTACGTGCCAAATACATCAGCCTCCTCCTGTTGCCAAACAGAAATTGATTTATGAATAAAACGTTCTTCTTGTTATGCCATTTTGAAATAATATTCTCTCTTTTATCCACAGACATAGTTCAAAAGTTTGATAATAAATCATCATTTAACAGAAAAAGGGGCTGGAAATCTGTGACTGATGTTAGTCCGTTTTTTAGTAAAAAATTAAATTTATAAGCTGAAAGTATTCAAAGACACTGCACAAGCTTTGACGTATTTGTTCGCGAGGCTTTTGAGAGGACATTAACTTTTTTTTTATACTAAGACCAGCTATCTTTTACCAATTTGTATTTTATGTGATATTATGATGAAAAGCTTTTTATTGCATCAACTTCATTTGGCGAAAGCAATAACAACATTACTGATATGTTATGGCGTATAACGGAGTAATTTCATTATGAATAAAAAGGGAAGACCCTATTTTGTAAACATATCTGTTAAAGAATAAGTTATATTTGAAATATCATGCCTTGCTGTACTTAGCTGATTTGTTAAATATATTGTATTTCCTGAAAGTTGCATGATTATAACATCATCTTTGAATGGTGTAGCGTGTAGCGAGTGTTGTTAACAAGACTTAAGTCCAATGGTAAAAGTCGCATGTACTGTATATATATATATATATATATATATATATATATATATATATATATATATATATATATATATATATATATATATATATATATAGTAAAACTGCTAAATAGTAATAATTAGATAATATATATATATATATATATATATATATATATATATAAATATATATAAAATTTCATTAGATAATATATATATATATATATATATATATATATATATATATATATATATATATATATATATATATATATATATATATATATGAGAATTAAAATGAAGCTTTAAAATGATGGAAGACAGATCCATGTTTTAAATGGTTTAATTTTCTAATAGCGATGGAAATAGCTATAATGGTGAGTATAGTGAGAAGAGGAATAGTGATAACTCATAGCTACGTAATTAGCTGCATGCAGGTTATTTGATTAATGATATGCCAAATACTATGTAAATACCGTTTTTAATAGCATTCAGTTAATTAGCTCGAGCCCCTATAGTCTTCCAATTCATGCAATATAGTGTCACTGGGATACAAGAACTCTTTATGCAGAGGTAATCATTTTAATTCATTAACTTTTGCCATCTATCATGATAATGGCTTTTGACACAGATTTGTTTATTTTGATTACCTAATTAATATTAATTCACACGGTAACGATGTCATTGAGTATGTAAGGTTTAAACGGACAGATAAAACTTGTGCATGCGAGGGAGATGATAACTTTTTATTAATCTAACAAGTAAAAAATGCGCCCTAGTTTCTTCGTCGCAATCGAGTTTTCTGCACAGCCGCTACAGCGTAAAATCAAGGCCACCGACAATAGATCTATCTTTCGGTGGTCTCGGTATAATGCTGTGTGAGCCGCTGCCCGTGAAACCTTAACCACGGCCCGGTGGTGGCCTGGCCTATATTGTTCCAGACGCACGATTACGGCTAACTTTAACCTTAAATAAAATAAAAACTACTGTGGTGTGTTTGATGATTGGAGGGTGGATGATCAACATACCAATCTGCAGCCTTCTAGCCTCAGCAGTTTTTAAGGTCTGATGTTGGACAGGAAAAGCCGGCACAGTAGTTTTCTTTTACAGAAAACTAAAAAAGGATTATTCTTAGATGAAGGGAACACTAAGAATTATGGAATAGATAAGGTTTTATTTTTGTGGTGTACTGAGGGAAAATTGGCGTCACATTTTATTTCATGATCATCTATTTATTCTTGCTTTATCTCAGATTTTTTTCACGTAAATTAAATAATGGCCTTCAAAAACAGAGAGTGAAAGATATTTAACACAACCAGTATTATGTTATTATGATGGCATATTTAAGAAAAAATATTGATTTGACTCTACATGGTAAATGTGTAATAGTGCACATTTTATTTCATGATCATCCATTTATTCTTGTTTTATCTCAGACTTTTTCATTTAATAAATTAAATAATGGCCTTCAAAAAAAGAGTGAAAGATATTTAACACAACTAGTATTATGTTATTATGATGGCATATTAAAGAAAAATGATTGATTTGACTCTACATTGGATTCATTGCAATAGTGCACATTTACCATATGGTAATAAGTATGTGTCATTAAACTGGTTTCATTAAAAAAAAAAGACTATCAATATCTCACGAGGCACAGAGAGCAAAGAGCCCAGGTTTTAGTCCTAAATGGAATGTAGCACAGATGAAAGTTCCGTGATTACCATATCCATCTATGGCATCTACACGAAACTGAATGTGGACGAGCGCTCTACGGATAGTGAGATGGGATATGAATATCCTAACTTTCAAATGGAGAGCATCGTCTCTTTTCTCGACAAAGAGTGGAAAAGGCAACCTTGCGTCGTAGATTCGGTTACTCTATAGCGGAACTAACATTGTTGATTCGTGCTGGTGAATAGTAGCTTTCAACGATAAGAAGCACTGTAGTTATTTCATTTCAGATTTTTCTTGGAGGGGTGGGCGGGAGCAAGGGTTTAGAACTTACGGTATGGTTGGGGTAGCGAGCGAAGCTAGTCCTCTCAGCTGGGGGTAGTAAGCCCCCCGAAAAAGGTTTGGAAATTTGTGCGCATTTTGGAGCATTTTGAAGCCA
>NC_089750.1:17665052-17692552 GCF_040412425.1 Macrobrachium rosenbergii
GTTATTGCCTTCATGCGATGGTCATTGATTCTCTCAAAGTATTTGGCCAATATAATAGGATTTATTAAATGATGACATCAATATTCTCATAGGCTGTGGGTTTTTCTTGCTGTTAATTATTTGGTTTTGTCTTCTCATCAAGGCCATTTCTCCAGGAAGCACAAACGCAATTATATTCCTACATACACAAACACTCACTGCTTCATCATAAACTTGGCAAATGAACCTGATGAAAATCAGAGGACTAAATGAGCGATGACTGGGACATCTGAGCGAGATTCGGTGAAGGTAATCGGTTTCTAATTAGCCACCGTTTAATTAAAACGAGATATAACAGTAGGTTTCAACGTTCACTACACAGGCCATGTCTCTCATTAAATGCCAGTAATTATAAGGGAGAGTCTGATTTACATTATTCAGGAATTTCCTCAATATAAAGATAAAGAAAGTTTTATTTATAGTCTCAGATTTTACTTTTCGCCTTGTGAACATATAATCTGTTTATTTACTGATGTTTTTATTTAAAATCTTATGGAAAATGATTTCGAACCCAACTTGAAATAGGAGAAACCTTGATCTTTTAAGATAGGAATTTCTTTAAACCGATGTATTTGCAAAGCAAACTGGATTTCCAAATAGAAACCGCGTGAGGTATAAAATATTGAACTATTCTCATTCTCTCTCTCTCTCTCTCTCTCTCTTCAAATACCTCTATATATATCGTCTTCGTTTTAACGTGCTTTTTTCCCATTTTTATTTGGGGTAAGCACGATGCCTTCTTTTGAAGGACTTTGATCTGGCGTTGGGGTAGGCCGTAGCCTCGATCGGCTGCACCGCCTGACATCGCTTAGACCCCGGTAGCGAATGTGTACATGTATCGTACCAAATCCCCAGCTCCCTTCCTCCCAGCAGCGAGGAGAACTGAGCGGTTAGGTCGACAATTCGAGACGTGTGAGTTGTCTGTTATGTTTTTTTTAGAAGATGTTGGAGTGGCTTTGTTTATGTGTGTATTAGTCTGTAACACCCATTTGCTTTCAGCAAACCTATCCGTTGATTACACACATAATCCCAGGGTGTCTACACGGATAGGAAAGTGTCCGCCTCTCTGACCGGTCGGCTGCAGATTTGAACCGCGCCACAGACCTCTATGAAGTCCGGGGCTGCTGCTCTACCGACCGAGCCATCGAGGTTCTAAATACCTCTGTATATATATATTTGTATATATATATTTGTATATATTTATTGTATATATATATATATTTATATATATATATATATATATATATATATATATATATATATATATATATATTTATATATATATATATATATATATATATATATATATATATATATATATATATATATATACATATACATATACATACACACACACACACACAGTATACACACATATATGTTAATGGCCCTCCCGGGTCAAGAAGGGCAGCTTTTATTGGTGTATCTGTTTTAGGAACAGAATCAATTATCTTACTTCTTTAAGATGTCTGTGGTAGCTGTGGCTCATCCCTGGGTCAGCAAATCCCTTATCCTTTGTCGACTTCTCTCACAAAACCTATCTTTACACAAAGGCCTACTGGAATTAAACACTGAGAAGCAAAACTAGACTTTATTGACAAACTTAACGAAAGTGATTCAGCAAAAGCTACGGTCATGAAATGGAGTGATTCACACCCCCTATCCATGGAATTCATAACTAGGTGAAATACTGTTTCACAAATAATTCTATACCAAGCAATACTAGTGAATAACACCCTGGTCATCAAACAAAGTAACAAGGTCTTAATACTCTAGACCACAATATATGTCATATATATATAGTAAAACACCACTTCCAAATATTCGTCCTCTCAGGACGCAACTCAAATTCCTGTTGAAAGAAACATCATTATATCAAAACCTGAAAAGGTGCTAAAAGCCATGAATATTCAAAACACAAAAATGTCCAATGGAACATTAAAGGGAAAATTCATTATGTAGACATCGATCAATTTCATTGCCTCCCAACCGGGGGTTTTCCCTCTAAAGTCTGGAAAAGATATAAATGTCATTGGGCGATCTTACTTACTTTTTCTATGGCCCAGATAATGTATCTTCATAGTGGCGGTTTCTTTAAACACTACACCAGGCTAAAAGCACTTATCAGCCACCCAGGGTCGAGGCAGTCTCCCTGTGAGAGTCACTGTTCCTCTCATAAATATCCCATGGGAGATCGCACACACACACACACACACACACATACATACCCCAATGGAACCTGGGCACTTCCGGCGCATAGGTTCAATGTTCTATCATGCTGTTTCTATGCTCTTGGATCGTGACAGACCCAAATGCGTTTACAGCAGAAGTGCCACTACCAGGCCAGCACATAGTTCTTCTAAAGTCATCAAAAATGTAATATATATATATATATATATATATATATATATATATATATATATATATATATATATATATATATATATATATATATGTATATATATATATATATATATATATATATATATATATATATATATATATATATATATCTCCTATTAGGTACGAAGGTAGATGTATTTAACAGAACTGTAACACTGGGTCCGCGTGGACCCACACTAATTTTATTTCAACATTCCCGCTCTTTTTTTGAAGCAATGGCAGCGTCTTGGTACTGATTTGGTGGCTCTTGGTACTGAAGCTGAGAGGTTGCGCTCCGCCCTCCACATGCTTTCTAAGACTCATAGGTAGGGTGAGTGACTCCAGGCGGACCCACAATTTCCGTTTGTGGGATTTTAGTCATGGCACCCTTTACATAAAAAGTTAACATTGCAATGCCCCTGTTTACGATAATTCAGGCCAGAGTGACTAAAAAACAGGTTTAAATGATTAATAGGCTATTATACTTTTATGAAATTTTTCTTTTTGTCATCTATATGTGACCTATAATTTTTTT
Source organism: Macrobrachium rosenbergii (assembly GCF_040412425.1). Classification (NCBI taxonomy): domain Eukaryota; kingdom Metazoa; phylum Arthropoda; class Malacostraca; order Decapoda; family Palaemonidae; genus Macrobrachium; species Macrobrachium rosenbergii. The sequence continues at coordinate 17,668,009 of NC_089750.1, forward strand.
TTTGTTCAGGTGTGAAACAAAAGTAAGAAAAGATGTCACGTGGCGTTGGACTGAGTGATGAATCCATCTCCAGTATTTTAGCAGAAGACACTGTACAGATTTGATGGATGATGTCACCATTGAACTTGCCCTTGCCATCGAAAAAACAAATACAGCTGGTGGAGGCCCTCTTGATGTCCCACCTCTCTCCTTCCCAGCTGCGTTCGATGAGGATGTGCAGAACGTCATAACTGACGTAGATGAAGCAATGAAGTATACTGTGACTCCACAGAAAAGAAAAAAAAAATACAAGATTCTAAACTAGGCTACATGTCACCTATTGCTGGCCCTTCAGGCATCCGCACAGCATCTCGCCATGCTAAACGCACACTAACTCCTAGGATGTCCACCCCGTTGCCCAGAAAAGGAACTCATGAAATGTCTGATGATTCTGACTTTGATCCTGATCCTAACTTAGATTCTGACTTTGATTCTGAGCCTGGTAACATCGACTCAGATTCTGACCTTCAGCCAGTATCACAATCTGACACTGATAAAGACTCACAAAGACTCAGACAGCATCAACCAGGACCCTTCAGCCAGTGCCATCCAGGTCCCCACGGCCAGCTCCACCTAGAATCCTACTATGACCAGTGCCATCCAGGACCATACAGCCAGTGTCATCCAGGAAAATGATGGTAGCTCCAACCCAACTGCACAATACATATATCAAATGGAGGAAAATGAACGTCGTGCTCCAGATAAAACTTACTGGTCAAGAACACCACTACGGTCAACACGATGTTCAGCACCACAACAGACACCAACACAGTACGCATCTGGGCTCGCAACACCATTAGCAAGATCAGCATCAGCACCGATGGATTTCTTCAGCCTGTTTCTTGATGAAGAAATGTTGAATGATATTGTTCAGTGTGACAATAATTACATAGAAGTAAAAGGCCCAAAGCATGCTAGAAAGACGAAGACAACGGGCAAGACATCCATCGGTGAATTGAGAGCACTAATTGGTATTCTCATTCATGCTCGTGCCAAACACGACAACCATCGCTCTACTCAAGAAATGTTTAGCCCTCAGCATCGAGCACCACTGTACAGGCTTCCATGAATAAACAAAGATTCAATTATCTTTTACGGTGTCTTACACTCAATGACATAAGAATGCGGCAAGAAAGGGAACCCGTCAACAAGTTTCCTCTATTTTTCCAAGATATGTTTCAGAAATTTGTAGAAAACTGCAAAAAACACTACACACAAGGAGATACCATGGCGATCGATGAACAGTTGTTGGCCTTTAGAGAAAAATGCCCTTTCAGAATGTATATACCTAACAAACCCTCGAAGTACGGCATCAAAATTATCACGGCATGTGATTCAAAAACATACCACATGTGCAATGCCATAACCTACAAGGGCAAAGACGGGAATACTCGAGAACGTCCAGGTACCCTTGCAATGAAAGTTACAATGACACTGATGGAACCCTACCTGGATGCAGGACGGAACATTTCTGTGGACAGTTGGTTCACATCATTACCTTTGCTCAAGGAACTTCATGCCCGCAACACTACACTGGTCGGAACGATGAGAAAAAAAGGATAGGCTATGTGCCAAATGTAATGCTGGAAAAGAAGAAAGACCGTCCAGTGAACACCAGTGCCTTCCTGTTCCAGAAGAATGCCCTACTGCTTTTCTACAAACCTAAAAAGAACAAAAAGAACAAAGTTGTACTGCTCATGTCATCAAAACATCATAGGCCAGAAATAGACGACACGGGGAAACCAGCAATCATTCAGTTCTACAACAAAACAAAGGGTGGCGTGGATGTCCTGGACCAAATATGTGCCCACTATTCTACCAGCAGGAAGACAGGCAGGTGGCCAGTGTGCATGTTCTTTGGCATCCTAAATATTGCAGTACTAAATGCCTTCATCTTGTACAAGCTGTCAGGGAAGGCATTCAGTCGTGTTATTAGAAGGCTGTTCATGCATCAACTTGCTCATGACATGGCAAAGCCATGGGCCATGCAAAGACTTCAAATCCCTTCACTCAGCTATAATAAAGTTCAAGAATGATTATTTTTTTTACAGTGATCTCTGAAGTTCAATACATTTTTTGCATATATTTTCTATTATTTCCAGGTGGGTCCAATCGGACCCACGTTTCCCTTTGCGTCAGTCAAATTGAGCGATACAGTTCTAGGGTTTAATTTACCTGAATTCATAGATAAAGGAATCACCGGTATAAGATTTTTAATGGTTTGAAATCTTAGTCTTCCTACTGAGGATACAGGTACAACAGCATATCGCCCTGATTGAATTTTATTTATTTCATAGGAAATAATATTCCCTCTCTCTCTCTCTCTCTCTCTCTCTCTCTCTCTCTCTCTCTCTCTCTCTCTCTCTCTCTCTCTCTCTCTCTCTCTCTCTCTCTCTCTCTCTCTCTCTTTGTATGCATATATATGAGTGTGTGTGTATAACTGAATCACGAAAATATGGAACGTGGTGAATATATAAATACAGACAAAATCCAGTGTTTTTTTTCCTTCGTGGATTTTGTATAATATTATATATATATACATACATACATATACATACATACATATATATATATATATATATATATATATATATATATATATATATATATATATATATATATGAGTGTGTGTATATGTCTTTGTCTTGGTCATGAAAAATGCGATAACCGGGTACAAATCTGCCAAATTGAAATACTGAAAGAAAAATATAATTTAGTGAGTATTCACCACTATATCAAAATGTTATTGGTTTGGTAACGGTTATAAAAATTCACCGGTGAGACCCACATGAAAATTCCACGAAATACAATAGTTCCACCGCTGAAAAAAATCCATCGGTTAAAATAAAAAAAGAAAAATTGAACGAACCAAAAATCTCTTTCAAATGAATACTGTGTATTACTTTTTTTTATGAATAATTGGCAATTTGCTTTTCCTCTTATAAGAACACAAAGAAAAATTTTTCATCCCAATTAGATTAATACCTTTAAACTATTTCATTGACTTCAAGCAACAGAAATGCAGAAGCTAGGTTGGATTAAAAGAAAACGAGACCACGGATATGACTTCCCTTCCTTCGATTCCAATCATGAATGTTTAGGTACAGGAGGAATCATGAAATTATTGTTTCAAATATTGAAATGATTGTACTCTATCTCTGACTGTCTGTCTGTCTCTTCCTCATTCTCTTTCTGTGAACGTCATGTGTGGCCATATCTATAGAAGTATGTAAGCATTATAATTGCATTAAATGCCAGTGCATATCACTGTCTCACTGAAAACAATGTAACAGACTTTCGAGCTTATTATTTATAATTCAGCATTGATAATCAATATAAAGATAGCATTTCTCTTTTTCGGGTAATGAATGTGCTTTTCAAAAATATAACTTGTTCGCTAACCCTTCGAATAAGAATTATGTCGCCCATATTATACTGCTGAAAAGATAATAATTTGCTTAATTTCTTGATAAATAAAAATTCACATTGCGGGTATTTCATAACATTGAAAAACATTGTAGATGTAATTTTTTTATATGAATTATTCTCCTCTTGCGAAAAACATAAGGGTTTTATAGTACCTGCCAATCTACACATATTAGTTCTACAATACTCACTGCAGTGACTTATTCAACCAACAAAGGTCTTTCCATTAGACTCCATGCTTTAAGAATTAGGACTGGGTTAATGTTAAGGGTTTTATATCAGCTCCAGTTAATTAAAAACAGGACAGTCATTGGTGATATACATTGCAAAATTCTAGTGAGGAAATAAAAATTTTTCAAGTTTAATCTGTGAATTCATAAATACATCTGGCATCAGAGTGTTAATTAGGGAATGAGAATTAATGGCGACACTCTTTACAGTCTTTGAAACACTTTTTTTTCTTTTTATTTATTTATATATTTAGGTTAATATTATATATCGAAGTTAGTTAACCATTGTAGACTAACATTGTAAAAGACGTCCGTATGTATCCACAGTTGCCTATACTTAGGTGAACAGTTTTATCATTTGTTATTTTTATTGCTAAAAAATACCTTGTCATAAACTTCTAATTATAAGAGGGATACTGGATCTATATTACCAGATATTACCTTAATGACTGGTTACAATTATTAGCTATACCAATTGTTATGTTTATGGAACAAAAGCTATTTTACGTCTTAATATTTGTTTAGTTTTATTAGGCCATCTCTTTTAGTTTTCTGCTCTTGACCTTAAATTAAAATACCTGTTGATTAACACTGGAATATCCCTCTACCTTTTATTCTAATATAGAGGTAACGGAAGGTAAAGCATACTCTTACATATTCATTTGAGTTCCTCTTCCATTGATTTGAATCCTTCCAGCCATCAATGTTTTAATATTTATGGTCGTGGTTTAGCATCTAAAGTACACTGTATTAAAGCAGACGTTTGAATTTCTTGTTTTTTTTTTTTTAAGTTACTTTATAAGTGATCTTAATCGATAGTTTCCTTTCTGTATTATGAGGTCCCATTCTTATTCATCATACTTTTCAGTAAAAAATTTCATGTTATACTTTAAACTGTAATAGGAAACATTTCTCCTTGGTTGATTTCCTACTCTAATAGGGAGTTTTTCACACACCTGATATACTTCCACGTTTTCTAATCCATCATTCTTTCATTTATCATACATACGAGTATTTTGTTCTCAAATTTTTGTCAGTGATTTAACTTTCTTCGTAAGCTTTTCTTTTCATGTACATACTGGGAAAGGAAGAGGGATAGATTTGATAGCTTTGCTAGGAAAAGAATAAAATCCTAGGGATATGTTATTAAAGCACAGGGATATGAAGGGATTAGAGAGACAGCCTTGATGAAACCAGCATCCAGACTATAAAGGCAACATCTGTCGTCCAGTATAAACTGAATGAAAACAAGAAATTATTTCAGAAAATAATCCACTTTTTAATTCCATGAATTTCCCAACAGTTGCAGTGGGGATCCGTTAATTCTTTTTCGACATTTGTAAGTCAGGAAACTGACTTTTTCTAAGGATAACCCAAGATTACCATACAAACACTCTTCGTCCAGGATGAACAGAATTTCAACTTGAATTATAAGAAGAATCTCAAGTCGTAATGGTAATGCGTGCACGTTCTCCCAAACACCGTCCGAGAAAGTATGATGAAAACATAAGGCTTTAGACATAATAATCAAATCAAACGTTATAAGGGGATTGCTAATATATTGTAACATTCAAAATAACAGAGATGAGTTGTCATTTATGGAAACCAAATAAAAAAACATAATTTTGAGATCAAATATATCGCTGAGATAGGTTAAAGACGATCCGGTTATAATGACAAAACCAAAAGATATCTGGTAGAATGGAAATTTTAATTGATATATCCAAGATGAGAACGAAGGTGTGAGTCCCGTTATTCTCAATAAGCTAATACAGATCGGGCATTCTCTATCTTTTTAGTTTTTTAGAAAAGAGAACTATGGTGCTGGCTTTGTCTGTCCATCCCCATTTTATTCTGTCCGCACTTTTTTCTGTCCGAACTTTTTCTGTCTGCCCTCAGATCTTAAAAATTACTGAGGCTAGAGGGCTGCAAATTGGTATGTTGATCATCCACCCTCCAATCATCAAGCATACCAAATTGCAGCCCTCTAGCCTCAGTAGTTTTGAATTTATTTAAGGTTAAAGTTAGCCATAATCGTGCTTCTGGCAAAGATACAAGGTAGGCCACCACCGGGCCGTTGTTAAAGTTTCATGGGCCGCAGCTCATACAGCATTATACCGAGACCACCGAAAGTTGGATCTATTTTCGGCGGTCTCGATTATACGCCGTAGCGGCTGTACAGAAAACTCGATTGCGCCGAAGAAACTTCGGCGGACTTTTTACTTTTTATTTCCTTTCTGTCTCACACTTTCTCTCACACGAGCTCTGAAAAGATTTTACGTAAACCCTACCGTTCCATAATTTCACTATCTAGCACAAACATGAAAAAAATTAATAGTTAGCTAAACAACCATTATATTTATAAAATTAAACTCACAAACAGTAACAAATTGAACGTATTCACTCTAGTTAACATCATTCTCAATTAATTCTTCAGAACGTCAGAACGGTCTCGAGAGTCACATGAATTTCTGACGCAGATTACGTGCTAAAAATGGATATCTCTCAAAATGTAATGATTTTAAACGAAGCCGCAGTATTTTGACATTTCCTATAAATTCTCAAATGAATGCTATTTCGACCTCTTAAAACACATGCCTCCAAAACGATGGATATGTAAAATGTACCGAGGGGAAAACCGTCAGTGACGTTGTTTGTATTATTCAACGACACTGATTCCTACTTTGACCCATAAAGAATATAGGAGACTTACTTAAAACGTCTTTCATGTTGTGAAATAATGAAAAGTAGAGGCCTGAGACGACCGAGGCGTGAATTTACTTAGGATTACAAATTACCTTTATACTTGGAGCGAAGACCTTTGAGAAAATCGGAAAATTCTCCAGCAAAGTGAAAATTACTAATTATCAAGGATAATTAGACATACGTTATTATTATTATTATTATTATTATTATTATTATTATTATTATTATTATTATTATTATTATTATTATTATTATTATAAGAACAAAGTTTCGTACTTTCTTACAGTAACTAAACCATTCACTAAACTTTCGTCTGATAAGATCGACGGTTTTCAGATTTATCAGTATCATCTCACCGGAAGATTATATTCTGATTAGGTCGAAAAATAAACCTAATATAAAACAAAAACTCCTGTGTGGACTTCCTAAACTGAAACACACTTTAGGTTATACTTGGTCTTTTTGTATAAGTGCCCATTCAAAGGATTGTTAATAAAACACTGACGCAATTAAAGTACGAATGTGGTTTTTATGTTGTATATTCTCCATGAAAGCGGATGGGATACGAGTGCGGCAGATATGAAACGTTTTGTTCTTTATTTTCATTAAAACCGAGGATGTGTCCCATAAAAAAAAGCCACAAGATATTTTTGGACCCTTACGAAATAATTTACGGACGTAAGAAATTATAATTAGAAAGAAAGTATAATTGCTTTATTATTAGAAGTCCTAACAGGTTTGGATATCAATACTGAACGCAATATCATAACGAACCAACTAGCATTAAGTTAAAATTAATGAAAGACCAAAATCGTAAAAAAGGAGCACACTCAAAAAAATATAAAATGTTTTGCCCGAAAAATTCCCATTATGGGCCAGATATCATCTTTTTTTTCTTCACTGAAAAGAACATTAGGACATAAGAAATGGTGAGAGGTAAGAGAGTGCAGATGTAATCATGAAAATGTTTTTTGGCTTCTTACCAAGAAAGGTTGCTGTTCTACCAACTTGAGAAGTTTTTTTTTTTTTGAGGTTTCATTCTTAAAGTATTTTCGAGTGGGCAGATGGGTTTCATATTTCAGGAAATATATATAAAAAAAGAATGATTTACGAGATACCACCTTCTGTCTCTCTTTCCTTAAGAATTTGGAAACGTGGATATTGCGAGGTTATTTCTGTGTGGAGTAAGATAATTAATATATTTGTTAGTTTTTCCTGTTATTGGCTTTGTGATCCAGTAATACATTATGTATGGTTACCGAGGCAGGTGGAGGAGAGCTGTCAGAAACATCGACCCTATATGGAATTGGGAAAAGATACAGAAATAAAGAAGGAGGTTACCTTAAACTTAGCAGCACTCCCGTAAGTATATTTATTGTAGGTGTCGTATCGATCATGAGCACATCTGTAGAGCAAATACTTTCGATTCAGCCAGAGTAACAGACTTCAAAAGTGTTTCTCAAAAATCATAGACATAAAATTATATTCTGTGCCATTAATCATTTGTATAAGTATGATTTAGGTCTCCTAATGAATTATCTAATCATAGTAAAAACTGCTCGTTATGAAAAAAAAAGGATGGGTGAATCTCAAAACCAATCGTAGCGAAAATTATTTGTTTTTATGTCAGACGTAAGAAAATAATTTTCAATGGAATCTTCAAAATCAATCAATATATATATATATATATATATATATATGAAATTATTGTTTTTATGTCAGACGTGACTGAAAATAATTTTCAATGATGTACCTATCGTCACAGCTATATATATATATATATATATATATATATATATATATATATATATATATATATATATATATATATATATATATATATATATATATATATATATATATATATATATATATATATACATATATATATACATATATATAGATCGATACATAGATAGATACCAAAAACAATTTTGTTCATACTTTGTCCAACGATAGAAATGTAATTATCGAAAATATTTTTTGAGGAGGTGGAGGATCTCTATGTTTGAGGCGCTGGTTTGAAAAGCCTTTCCCAGTTTGCTGGGGACGGTCAGATCCTCATTTGCTTCTAACTTTATGTCCGCAAGTTATATTTTATCAGTTTTCCAATTCCTGTGCCTTTGTCAACAGGATTTTAGAATGCTCAGTGCTTGCTCCCGAAGCACTCTACCAGGCATTTGGAATGGAATGGAGTGGAATGGAATATAGAGTTTAGGTCACAGGCCAAGCTCTGGGACCTATGAGGTAATACAGCGCTGGAAAGGAAATTCAGAGTAGGTAGGTTTGAAAGGTGTAACGGGAGGACAACCTCGCAGTTGCACTCTGAAATAATTGTTAGAGAGGGTGGATAGCAAAATGGAAGAAAGCCAATATGAGTGGAGGTACAGCAAAAGGAATGAAAGGGTTTGAAGCTAAGGGCCGAAGGGACGCTGCAAAAAAACCTTTAGTAATGCCTACAGTGCACCCCGTGAGGTGTATTGACGGCACTAACCCCACCACGGGGACCAGTCATTTGGGATTTGTTCGCATCTCCCATTACATCTCTGATAATAACGACAATAATAAATGCAATTTTCAGCTGGAACAACCAGCTATTGTTTCTGGCATTGGCTGTCAGAAGTACCCTTTGAAAATTGGACTTTTTTCCATTGTTGGCCCATACTCAGAGAATTGGCGAGTGAGTTTGATTTAGAATATATGAATATATGACCAGACAGCCTTCTCCTTTTAGTCATTCTATGGCGCACTGAATTGTTTTGATCAGTAGACACTATTAATTGGGCATTTTTGAATTATTTTTAGTCGCAGATTTATGTAAACTGAAATTTTTTTGGGTATAGAGTTTAATGTAACTGAATACTTATTTTACACAAAATTTGAGGAAATATTTTGAGTATTTAGCCCGATATATCAATTAAAATTTAGTTCTCAGATTGGGACAAAATTGCGGTGAATGAAGTATATATTAATGACCCAAATGCTACCTGGAAATCGGATTGATATGCATTCCACTTGTAAGAAAATTAATAGAGTTAAGTGCAGTGAAACGAATGTTCTTCTTTTGATTTTCTAAGTGAAAAAAGTCTTTATAACCTGTCTAACTACATGTAACCAGGTCTAGAAGTATAGGATATAGTCTGATCTTAAATGACGACAACTATCCGTAATGACGCAGCTCCACCAGGACAGAGTTAACAATGCTCAATACTTTCTATCTAAATTTCATAATTGTTTTGTATCTTTTTATTATTTCTTTAAACTATATCAGCGAATTCGTGGGAAGAGATGACACATTAAGAGCAGGAGCTTGTATGCTAAATGTAATATAGCAATGTGTTTTATTATTTGATCATACTCAGCAACTTTTGATTATATGTCTGGAATAAATTTGCCCATTACATACAAATCAAAGCCATTTACTTTTTGGTCCATCGTGAAAATGGTCTGCACCGACTGACGTACGGGAAGTCCTTTTGAGAGAAAACTTTCACTTTATATTGCCACCACCCCCCAAAAATAAATGAAGCCTTTATTACTTGTTAAAATTTGTTTAGGAAAATGGTTCATCCAGAAGCAGCTACTTGCAGATAAAGCTAACCGTTCAGAATACATTATCTTGAAACCTTTGGAAATGTGCTATGATGTTCATTAACGATATGATTCAATGAACGTTCAGAAATACCTTTAGTCATTGATCTACTGTATATAGCTGTATTATTACCAGAGCACACTGAGGAAGAGAGGGATTTGAGTGTAATTGCATACATAACATTGACGATGAATGTATCATGTACTGTATATTAGTGAAAGATGAACAGGGTCCCTATTTAATCCTGCAATTACCGTCATCACTCAGGCATTGCCGCTAAAGACAGAGAGAATATACAATGGGGTTTTTATGAAGAGATTATGACTTCAATGTGTTTCAGGAGTAGACAATACCTGGAACGTAAATCATATGTATTCTGTGACTGATAACTCGAACAAATTGTCAATAAAAGCCTTATTTGAATTTCGAATTCCTTCCAGTCCCAGCGAAATCTGTTTTCGGCAGTGGGTACCTGGATCCCCTAGAGGTTTCTATCTATCTTCCAAGTTACTTACAGGCAAAGACATTATTTCCATTCACAGTATGTCATTAAACGTTGCAGACTGTCTGCCGTTTTACTTGCGTTCTGGCAGCTGTGCGTCTGATGTCGAGTAATTCTTTCCTTTATCGTCCGAGATTTGCGTTAATATTCATAGAGATTCCTATAGTGAGCAGTTTGTGTCCCTGACTTTGCTCAGCCCTAGACTTCTTCACTTTGCTTAGGCTAAGAAAGCCAGACGTGTTTAACAAAATTTAACTCAAGCTATAGTGAATAATTATTATGAATTATATCACTAAGAATTTTGATATTATTATCTTTTGAATTTGCGGGTTGAAACAATGCTCATCCTGTCTTTGGCTTTGGCGCCCTTACTGATATGTGGATGGAGCTTCCGTGCTGTTGTATCCATTGCTATATCTATCTATCTATCCATCTATATATATATATATAGACATATATATATATATATATATATATATATATATATATATATATATATATATATAATTTTACATATATATATATATATATATATATAATTATATATATATATATATATAGATATATAGATAGATAGACAGATATATGCAAATTTTATTCCATCTATTCACCTGTTTCAAACTTTCCTTTATATTGACATATAGCCGACAAATTAATTCTAACTTTAGTGTGCCTCTTTGGTTAATATAACACCTGTCTCTAAGTTGAAATTAATATTCCCCTACTCTGCGGCGCTTAGCTTAAAATCATTTCTAGTTAAAGTTTACGAAACTTACGACAGAATTTCAAATGAGAATTACAAGCTCTAATTTAAAGTGAAGTTTTATCATGCAACATATATTATACACATACATACTTATACACACACACACACATAAATATATATATATATATATATATATATATATATATATATATATATATATATATATATATATATATATATATATATATATATATATATATATATATATATATATATATATATATATATATATATATATATATATATATATATATATATATATATATATATATATATATATATATATATATATATATATATATATATTAGATATAATGTTCGATATAATGTTCAGCAGTGATCTTTTGGCCTTTTATCATTAATGAGTTTTAAATCGATTTGATACGAACATATGTTCGCTAGAATTAATAAAGTCTGCGGTAAGTACAATGGTAAAAACATAAAAGAAAGATGGTAATAACAGTAACAAAAAGAAAATTAAAAATAGCAATATCTGAAATAATATAGGAGAGCATAGTACAAATTTCAATGACGGTTTTCATGGTATTACAAGGATGAAAGTCACCATATTAGCAGTTGAACCGATCGTTGTAAAGATGTAAGAGCTGGCTATGATCTTGGTAGGGCGATATTACTGAAAAGACAAAAAAAAAAAAAAAAAAAAATGATGCTAGGACTCAAGAAAAAAATTTTTGACTTCAAAAGTAAACAGTTTTCTTGAGGAGACTAAAGACCGCAAATGTCTCAGCCAGGTAACGATGCAAACAATGATTCATGAATATAGATAATACCTGTTTTAGTGAGAAAAAATGCAGCCCAGATCATGATCATTTGTGTTTTTTACTTATTTACAGGTCAACACGAAATACAGCCCAATACCCCTTTGTACTTCAGGCCTGAAGACTATAAGAAATAGAATGAACGTAAGTTAGGGTTTATCCACGAACAAAGCAATAGGCGCTTTCCTCTCAAAGAAAAAGAATTAAAGAGAAAAAAAATACTTACGTCATGTGGCAGTCTGCCGCTCATATTTTTTAGCGTCCCATGGAATGGACAACGGTTTTGTAAATCCATGATGTGTATGGAGTTTCAGAGCCGTATTTAGAAACTCAAATATTCATTCTTTACGTTTCCGTGAAATTACTTAACTCGAGCTACAGATTTATTCTCGTAACTCATGTCTGCGTTTTCAACTAGGAAAACTCGCGCAAGAAACCAGCATGAACACTAATAAAAAAATCATACTGTTTGCTGGCCTCTCAAATGCACTTTTTCATGAAGAGGAAAATCGAAGGAGAGCACAAGAATACTAAGTTAAATTCGTTTTCTACCTTTTCTAATATACGTATCTAGAAGGGGGGGTGTAATGAAAGCAGAATATTACGTATTAAGGTTTGTTAAAAACAGTCATGCTGATGACAGGACTTCGAAGCTGAGCAAAATACGTCTTCACTGCATTTTGAAGAAGTCTGGCTCGCTAAAAGTTTCTTCACTCACAACACACACACACACACACACACACACACACACACACACATATATATATATAATATATATAATATATATATATATATATATATATATATATATATATATACATATATATACATTTCGCTTACGAGACTTATATGCTTTAAAATCAAATCTCCGAGAAATTTTATCTGAAATCCTGTGTGGATGTGAACAGTAAGCTATAACTGCAAATACGGCAGAAGTTTTCTGTGACCAAAACTTCATGCAATATTCATATGTAGACGGTGAATCTCACAAACACAGAAAAGAACTGATGCCATTTTGAAAGCTTTGGTTAATCTGCACATCAGGAACAGTTTATGAGTGTTGATATCAGTAAAACATTTGTCATAAAATGATTGTTGACACAACACTAGCATAAAATATAACATGAAAATTTTTATTATAAGAAGCTGTGCATATATGCCTTAAGCAGTGTTCATATATTCATACACTTGAGCGGAAATCTATTAAGTGTGTGAGGAGTGTAGGGGTGGTCTGCTTTTACATGTAAAGGCAACAGAGAAGTATGACAATGAAAAGAAGTTGTTTTATTGGCCATGCCATTGCTTGACAAAAACAAAAACAACAACAATTTATATATGACTAATATCATTTTGCAAAAAGCTTTCTGCTGCTTAAGTGTTATTACTTTTCTGCTCTTGATAAACAGTTAAGAAGAAGCACTGTCAAAAGTCCTATTTACTCAGCCAAAGAGTCCTGCTTATTTATACGTAGTGGCTCACTTCTTGACTTCCATACATCGTCCAAAGTGAATTTCTATGCAGGAAATTAAGTGTCATTCGGGAGATGGTTTGTGGGCAAAGGGGCTCACTGGAGAGAAATGGTATATGGTTTGAATGGGTAAGTCTGCACATGAAATCGATCATTTCTTAAAGTGAAAAATTCATGCTGCTGTCATTACTTTTATTTTTAGTCTAACGTTGTTTATCACTCTTTAATCACAATGCTCAATTCCAGCAACATTATGACAAAAAATCTCCCGTTGATTTACATATATAGTTATGTGAAAGCTGTTTTTTTTTATTGCTGACTATACGTATGTTCGTTTAGGAGATATTCTACGAAATCGATATAATTTAATGGGAGTTTTCATTACGTCACACATTTTATTACTTTTCGCTACTTACTAGTGATAATCTAAGCACTCAGTTTCTTGCGTTAGTTCATATGATCTAGAGCAGTCAATGCAGAGTCAATATAGATGGGGCCTGTTCACGCGGCAGAGCTTAAACCTAGACCCAGTTCTTCATTGGTAGGGTGGCTAGAGCTCTCGGCTAGCACGCTGCTGGCCCAGCGTTCGAGTCTCCGGTTGGCCAATGAAGAATTAGAGGAATTTATTTCTGGTGATAGAAATTCATTTCTCGTCATAATGTGGTTCGGATTCCACAATAAGCTGTAGGTCCCGTTGCTAGGTAACCAATTGGTTCTTAGCCACGTAAAATAAGTCTAATCCTTCGGGCCAGCCCTAAGAGAGCTGTTAATCAGCTCAGTGGTCTGGTTAAACTAAGATATACTTAACTTAAACCTAGACCCGCCCCTTGTAAAACGTCATCGTAGTTACATCCGGCCAAACTGCCGCCTGACTCCATCTCATTGTCATGAGCTACCAACCTCCATGCACACTATTTATGAACGATGTCGGGTTATTGCGCTGTCTTGGGTTGCTACAATGTCAGAAGAAACTCAAAATGTAAAGGAATAAGATATTTCAACTCTGAACAGGCATGCAAAATCATTTAAATGTGAATCCGGTGTTGTGGTAGAAGTTATATCATTGTTAAGATCAAAAGGTGACAATTTAAAAGACGATGAAGACATTGCTGTCCTATCATTTGACAAAATGAGTATAGCAAGTGAACGGAGCTATGATAAAGGGAGTGACACTCTGTGTACAAACCTTACAACAATGTTCCAGGTAATAATGCCAAGAGGTCTTATTGGTGGGTGGAAACAGCCTATCTCTTATGATTTTGATAAGTCGGATTTACACAATAAGTTGCTGTATAATAGCTGAAATTGAAAATGCAGGTTATATTATTGTTGCTATTGTTCATGACTTAGGACCAACTAGTATGAGAATCTGGAAGCATTTTGGTATAGACCCAGTTAACTCAAACAGAATTTCCTTCAAAAACCCATATGCACCTCATATGCCTAAGGTTTTAAGAAACCATTTAATTGACTCAGGATTTGTTTTAGCCACTAGTAGGTATGTACCAGCACGGTATATTCAACAAATAATACAAAAATTGAAGATGAACTTAGAAGCTCAAAAGATCTCAGAAATAAGTCTTAATGTGTCAGGATCTCAAAGACAGCGCGTGTGTCTTACTGTTGTGACTGTCTATTTTACCCAGACATTACTGTGGTGATAGTCTCCCAGGTATTACTGTGGTGACTGTCCCATTTATCCAGGTATTACTGTACTTCCTGTCCCTTTCATCATAAGATTACTCAGCTGACTGTCCGTTTTATCCAAGGGTCATTGAGCTGACTGTCCCTTTTATCCAGGTATTACTGTGGTGGTTGTTCGTTTTATCCAGATGTTGCTGTGGTGACTGTCCCATTTACTCCCCACGAAACCTGAACACCCCCCTTATCTGAAACGTCCCCACTATGCCTAAGCATGCTCCCCACTAAACCTAAACACTCCTCACTAAACCTAAACACGCCCTCACCAAACCTAAACACAAACATTGATACAAAATTATTAATCACAGGAAATAAAAGCATTTTCAGTAGCCTAATATATTTCTATATGGTATTGAGTATTATAAACCCGTAGAGTTTACTTACCACATAAGTTACGAAGGGGAAGTGGGAGGGGGGGATGGAGGAAGGGGGTGGATTTGAAACCTACCTATTATCTAAGCTGAGTCAAATGATGGCTACGTGCCGAATTTCCTCTAGATCGGACAAGCGGTTACCACATAAGTTACAAAGGGGAAGAAGAAGGGGGACGGGGGAAGGGGAAGGGGAAGGGGAAACGGGGTACAGATTTGAAATCTACCCTATTATCTAAGTTAAGTCTAATGATGGCCACGTGCCAAATTATATCTAGATCGGTCAAGCGGTTTGGATTCCTATAGCACACTAACATACAAACATTTACTTATATATATATATATATATACTGTATATATATATATATATATATATATATATATATATATATATATATATATATATATATATATATATATATATATATTAATATGGACCAGGATAACAGTAAAATGAAAAGTTGTATTATTATATTTCTTCTTGCGTTTACGTCAAACACTCAGTTCGCATTAATGTCTTTATATACAGTATATCTTCTGTTAATATCTATAACTATTATCCTAATTATAACGAAGACTAATCTCACAGTTCAGGCAATGTGAAGCGCATATATTCTTCAATGGTTCCTCCAAAAAACAAATTAAGAAATACATTTTTCTTTAAATTCATGAAGTGAGAAAATTCACTGATCACAATTTCATGAAATCATCATTTTATATCTTGCAATTTCGTCCAGTTTTCTCCACGTTCATGAGTTGCAGCCAGAGAAAAACTGGATTATCTGCAGGAAAAATGAGACATTTTATTCCCCCATTAAAGAGGGATCTCAAGACTAACTTCCTAGGTGAATTTTGCCGCATCAAAAGAAACCTTTTCCTCTCAGTAAAAGATCCGATAATTAACTAATAACTCACTGGAACCACTGAACCAATAAGGACTTCTCGGAATTTCGAATCCAGGAAAACGAACTGAATTAGAATTTTTCGAAATTTAGAAATGAATAGCAGGAGAGCTAGTAGTGTACGTAAAGAAAAGTTATCACTGGTATAAACGTACTAACAGAGAATGTAAAATGAATTATTTTGGAGTCAAACAGATCAACGTAAGACTTAAAAAAATATAAAAATTCTTAGCGCAGCGAAATTCAGTAAGATCGGAAAATATTTGATGATTCTGGAATGGTTCAGGAATACAAGAAATAACATAAGTCTATTCATAAAAAATTAAACACAAAAAATAAATTAAAGGAAAACAATCTGTTTCTGATTTATGGTACGTTAAACAAATTTATGAAAATTTATGTTACTGTGTATAACCATAAGCCACTTCCAATAAAGCTGCTGGCTACCGAGGTAGTCAAGCCAAGGAACAAAAGCAAAATCGTACTTTTAACTACCGAATCGTGGATGAACCACCTTTAGCAGCCACTTCAAAGGCAAGCACTGGAGGCTGACTATCAGCACGTCGACCTCACATTCGCACATTGCACACTTCACCTCTGTCTCGCATGCACTACTGCATTCAGAATGCTGATTCACTCTTTCAAACACTCTTTCACCACATCTATCCAACCCCAGGAGCCCAAATCGTTTGGAATACTAATGTTCCATATCGTAAGGCAGACTAGAACTGGGCGCAGGGTTGTAAACAACTTGGGGAAGGAAATACCCTTTGCTGGCAGAAGAGACGAACTCTTGAAGCCAGTGAAGTTCACAAATGTCAGATGAGTCTCTCTATTGTACATTGCTACTATGGTAGTGGTAAGTGGCACAACATGATGCCTGAGAAATTGCCATTGATTAAAGGGCATATTAAATGTACCCTAAAGCAGAGGATGCCTTAATCAAGCGTTGTGGATCCATTAGCTAAAAGGAAATAACAATGTATTTCACTTCATCTGAGCTTCGCGATCGAAAAAAACTACAACTCGAACCATTTTACTTCATTTGGGATTTAAAATTATTATTTTTTAATAATGATTGCATAATAAATAGGTTTATTGAAATTCAGTATTAAAACTATGGTTTAAGGTTGTTATTTTAATAACGTACATCTTAATTCCAATAGCTCTAGAATGGTTTATAGGTATTGCAGCTTTCTTAGGCATTGACGGTCAAAATCTTATTGCTGACATTTCCCATAGTTGGTTTTAAAATAAAAAAGTGACCGCATATTTTCTACTTAAATGCCTCATGTTTTGTAACAAAGATCTTGTTCTCGATGGTACGAAAAATTGATACGAATCTGTTAAATAATTAAAAAAAAACTTGCATGTGGATTCATCTAGATATAAATCTAAAACACTTGTAATTGTGTACTACATAATTATGCAAAAAATTGACTATACAACCTCCACCTATCCATTTAGAACTTATTATAGCATGAGTCAGATTTGGAAGAGAAAAATAATTACAACATTCAGTAACTAATAAATAAATCGAAGACTTAGAAAGTATTTTGTAGACAATCTTTGTGGCTGTTGGGTGCCTTACTCTACTGGTACAAGCTAAAGTCGTAACTATTTGTTTTCTTTTATTTATTGCCTCCAAATTATATTTCACCTGAACTATAAATACATGGATAGGGAACCAAAATCTCTCTCTCTCTCTCTCTCTCTCTCTCCTCTCTCTCTCTCTCTCTCTCTCTCTCTCTCTCTCTCTCTCTTCTACTTGTTTCCAGGGAATTTTCTTATCCCTTTGTCTTACATAATGTTTTTTTCTGATAAATCATCTCATCTCGTGTCTTCTTGGACTCTCCCTTAAGGCCTGTATTCTTGTTGCAGTGTTAGTCCTTGTCATTTTCCGTTGTCTGAGAATGTTCGCCGAAATTTTTATTTTCATTTCAAGAATTGTTAAGCGAGTTTGGTGTTGCTTCGCTTTTCTTTTCTCGTTTAGAATTCTTGTTGAAGAACCTGTGAAATGCCAAAGCTCATTAATTTTGTTGTTAATTTTCTTTTACGTGACTTTGTTTGAGGTATTCTCTTTTACCAACAGTTTTTCATACTGTACAATATTCCATTTAGAAAACCCATTATTTTAATTCTATCTTTCATTTCACTTCTGTTTTTTTTTTTATCTTTCTCTCTTCTCAGATCAGAGCTTTATTTAGAAATAAAGCCAGAGGAAGTACAGATTCCTTATCTAAATTTGTACGTAATTACTGCAATCAGTAATAACTGCAATCAGTAATACCGTACCTATTTCGAACAAGCACTAAATTGCATACTTCATCATCGCTAGGAAAATATAGTATTTTTCCCAGTCATTCCTTGTGTTTTCATTATTTTTCACAGGTTCTTCAACAAAAATTCTAAACAAAAAAGTAAAGCGTAACAACACCAAACTAGCTTGACAATTCTTGAAAGGATTATAAAAACTTTGGCGAACATTTTCACATAACAGAAAATGACGAGTACTGACACTGCAACAATCCATTTTTGACATGAACATAAGAGATTATTGTTTTCTGATTTCAGGCATTTTAATTGGAAATTCTGAAGGGAAACAATGAACAGTTCTACACATCTGGAGTCTATGTTATATGTAGATACACTGTGAAAGGGAGAGGGAGTGTCACAATACAACAGTCTCTCTAATCCTTTGTTCTTAGCTCTCATAGGGGGCTAATTGGCTAATTTAAGTCAGCTGATTTGGATGATACACTATGGTAGCAACGCGTCTTCCATAGACTACATAAGTTTGTGATAGCAAATGAATGTTGTTGGACAGAACTGGCAGCGAAGTAAATTTCAATGAAAATGACGAGATTGTCGTATTGTGTCAAAATTCATTTGCATTAATATTAGGAACGTCAAAAAAGACTATTCAAATGATAATTTCCTCTTAGTGAAAAATAGAAATTGTGATTTTTATCCTACATCCCATATCCAAAGCTTAACTATTCGTAAAGTTGTTCCAAATTACAGTTTTGGAAAAGACAAAATCACATACCCCAAAAAAAGTATTAATGATGAAAAAAAAATGTTATAATGTGATTATTGAAGTGCACAAATCTCTATTTTCACAACACGGTCTCAGAAAATTCACAGCAAACTCTTTGGAACGAGCATTACGAAGTGTGGATAAAGAATGTGAGATATTAGAATTCGTCTTTCAATTCATCTTAATCTCTGCAAATGAAGAAGATTAGCGCAAAGCCTCTAGGAAAACAGTTCCTCTAAAAGAGATCTCTCTCTCTCTCTCTCTCTCTCTCTCTCTCTCTCTCTCTCTCTCTCTCTCTCTCTCTCATTTGGGCAAATCCTGATGTGTACGACGACGAAGCTTTGGATACTTAAGCTTTGCAAAATCAAATGATTTGAAATTAAATAATTCAATCAGAAAATCAACATTGTAAAAAAAAATGTCCATTTACAAGGCCAATATTATGAATAATAAGCATGGGGATGTTTAATTATGTTACCACACTGGTCTGTTCTTAATCATTTTGGGGCTCATTCATGTTTATTAAATACTCACTTTGATGGTAATGTTATATCGCATATTGTACAAAAATCATCCACCCCGATATGGAGTATTTCATTTCTACTTGTATTTTTCAAAATTTATTAATTAACGTTCTATCTACTCAAAATTAGCGTATACTTCCTCTTTCTAGTTACCGTGTCCTACTCCTGATTCATGCTATTATCACTTTGCTGTAAAAATGCAGAACGTTTATATTTGGCAGACATAATTTCATTTTTTCAGTGAAAATATATTTGTTTCGCTATCAGTTCTTAATTGGCTGGTCCGATGGCATTCTTTTTCCTGTTCATAATTATCACGATTTTCATAATTCTATAATTTCCTCTTTTTTTCATTCGTTTTTACGAACACCCGATTCAGATATTCCAAAATAAACTTTTCCACATTTGGGGTTATAATTTTCTCCATTGTTCTTATGTGTGTTATTTTTCTTTCATTTATTCTGCACTCTTTTAAACCTCGGTGAGATGGAAGCATAAAGCAGTTTACTTTATTGAATACTTTTAAAAAATATATGATCACAGGCTTTTTCTTATGGCTTCCATTTATTATCACTTATCAAAAAATAAAAGTCTATTTATTGGGTATTAGAAAATACTTTTTGATATGACGAACATCTAACAATTTACAGAGTAACTACAAATCAAAACCAAGTGCCTGTTCTTACTAGAATGAGAAAAACCTATGAAATATGCTATACATTTACCGGAAGAAATGCATACGCTAACCATTATATTTTTATGTATAATCTTCGTTTCTTCGTTACTTGCTACCTTTATGACGGAATTTTAATGTTTCATTTCCTTTTAATGATGACAAAGCGAAGCATAAAAGAAGTAAAAAAAAGAAAAATAGAAACAAGTAAAAAATGCGCCGAAGTTTCTTCGGCGCAATCGAGTTTTCTGTACATCGTATAATCAAGGCCACCGAAAATAGATCTATCTTTCGGTGGTCTCGGTATAATGCTGTATGAGCCGCGGTCAATGAAACTTTCAGCCACGGCCCAGTGGTAGCATGTCCTATAGCGTTGCCAATCATGGCTAACCTTAACCTTAAATAAAATAAAAACTATTGAGGCTAGAGGGCTACAATTTGGTATGCTTGATGATTGGAAGGTGGATGATCAACATACCAATTTGCAGCCCTCTAGTCTTACTAGTTTTTAAGATCTGAGGAAGGACAGAAAGAGAGCGGACAGAAAAATTGCAGACGGACAGATAAAGCCATTCAACAGTTTTCGTTTACAGAAAACTAAAGCTGAGAATTGAAGTGCCAGTAGAGATCTGGTTTCCCAAGAGAATAAAACTGTTAATAATAATAATTTCTGAGGTGAAATCTGAAAATATGAAAATATTAGCCTGAAAATGCTTAATGTGACAACAATCGAAAAGCCACGTTACCATATCAGTCCTAAACCATCTCGACTCTTCCATATTTAATCTTTAAAAAATGAATCAATTAAAGACTATGCGGAAAGTACGACACAGTAATCTCGGTGAAATTATCTGTCAATGTGGAATGAAAGTAAATATCTGTTTATAAACTAATAATGTATTAATGTGATTTTGCAAATATTTTAGTGGCTGTAATACATTAACAATATTATATTTACGTGCATGGCCAAGAGAGCTGAATCAGATACTGGAACATATATAAGAATGTATAATTATGTACACTTGGAAAGGATTTTCTTACCAAGTAGAATTAATAGGCACCGTAAATAATTAGTTCCAATATACTGTGCAGTTTCTAGATAAGCTAATTATATTTGCGTCCAAAGAACCAAAGAAAAGACCGGAGAAACCAAACAGGGAAGTAAAGAAACGAAAAAATAAAATTAAATTTTGTTAAAAAGACAAAAGTTCAATAATTAGATGAACAGAATGTAAATATACATAGCTAACATAGTAAAGACAAAACAAAACAAGACAAAACAAAACAAACTTCCTGATCTGCACACCGTAATACACAGATAACACAAACAAGTCAAGCAGGCAACCGTTCTCCAGAGGGCACCATTATAGCTTGATGACTCCTTGGTCTTTCCAGGAATAAAACATAAACTGCGCTGGACTCGCAATTATCGTCCTTGTGCCCTGGACAACATAGACTTAATTAATCCCTTAGACCCAAGGAAGTGTGTCTCATCCAGCTAGTGTTAAGAAGAGCTTACTTTTTATTTACTTATTTATTTCAACGGAGTGTCAAAGTGAGAATGGATATTTTACTCTCGTAATGGATATAACATCTATTTGTAAGCAAAAGAAACAAGTAAAAAATGCGCCAAAGTTCCTTCGGAGCAATCGAGTTTTCTGTACAGCCACTACAGCGTATAATCAATGCCACCGAAAATGGAGCTATCTTTCGGTAGTCTCGGTGTAATGCTGTATGAGCCACAGCCCGTGAAACTTTAACAACGTTCCTGTGGTAGCATAGCCTATGTCGTTGCCAGAAGCACGATTATGGCTAAATTTATCCTTAAATGAAATAAAAACTACTAAGGCTAAAGGGTTACAATTTGGTATGTTTGATGATTGGAGGGTGAAAGACCAACATACCAATTTGCAGGCCCCTAACCTCAGTAGTTTTTAAGATCTGACGGCGGACAGAAAAAGTGCGGACAGAAAAAAGTGCGGACGGACAGACAAATAGTTTTCTTTTACAGAAAACTAAAAAGTTCGATTTCCAGTTTTATGATAGAAACTCCACGAATGAAGTCAAAACTACAAACATGCCATCATTTCAGTCAAGGGTTGACTTGAATCTCCCCTTTCAATTTATAAAAATTACTAGAATTCCTTAGTATGATGCGTGATTCTCTCTCTCTCTCTCTCTCTCTCTCTCTCTCTCTCTCTCTCTCTCTCTCTCTCTCTTACATAAAACACACACTCATACAAATGCTATACTGATGCTTCTATCACCAAAATATGTCCTATTATTTCTCTTTATATAATTTGGACATCTATACTCGTTTATAGATATGGATTTTGAACCTTCTTTGTAAATTAATATATATATATATATATATATATATATATATATATATATATATATATATATATATATATATATATTCATTTATTTATTCTACTTTACAAAATATATGTGTAAATATATATATATATATATATATATATATATATATATATATATATATATATATATATATATATACATATAATTGTGTGTGTATAATTATCAATAAAAGTCTCCAGTTCTTTAACAAATTTAAAACGAATCTGAGTGCCAAGTGCATGTGGAATCTGCATACAACGCAAGAACTCGAACATTTCGTGATTGTTATTTCGTAAGCGCGGCTTTCATAATTTAATTAAAGGACTGGATCACAAACCTACGGTTTTTCCCTTCCTCAGACCAGACAACAGCGAGGAAAATATTACGGATGAAAAAAGATCGACGTTTCACGTAAAAAAGCGATATATTTTAGGTTTAATGAAAACATAAATACTAAGAATCTTGCAACATTGCGAAACGAACATAGTGACTCTTTCATAATCACCTGCATTCCCACTGTTACCGACACAATGAAAGGGGGAAATTAGGAACAATGAAAGACTCCAAAGTTTGACAGAAGAGAGGGGAAAACAAATCACTATCCTAATCTTTGCCATCTTCATACAAAGGCTACTTTCCCAAACACAAGGAATTCTTCAAAACTTGCTGCAATAACCTTCATTTCAGCTTTTGAAATCCGGATTTTAACGAGGAAAATTCAAAATTAGCGACAGAAAGCCACTCGAAAATCTTGGGATGAAAATTCCTCAGTGATAGATAAAAAAAAAAAAAAAAAAAAAAATATATATATATATATATATATATATATATATATATATGTGTGTGTATGTATGTATGTATATGTATATATATATATATATACATATATATATATATATATATATATATATATATATATATATATATATATATATATTTATATATCGAGCACTTCCTTCTATGTTCACTGTGTGAAATGTGTGTGTGTGTGTGTGTGAAGATAAAGATGGGCATACCCCATAAAATGTTATTTCGGCAAGAAAAGTGAAGATACAGTTTTCATTAGATTTCGTTCATCGAATTTCAATTTTTTCTTACAGAAAACACATAATCTCGGTAAATTTTTCTAGAATATGAAAATACAGCACAAATTATATCATATATGTTAAATCTGCAAAACAAAAACGTTCAGATACTTAAAAACACCATGCATGTGAAGTAATCAGAATTTCTCAGATGGATCTAAAAGATGATAATGTACTATTCATCAGAACTGCAATATTTACTCGTTTTCCGTTATGAACAGGGCATCATGTGGGTAATGATAATTTCTTTAATTTTTACACATTCATGTTTGTATTTCACGGTGTTAAAGTCGGCTGGAATTAATGATAAATGTTGTGACACCAGGTGACAAATCTATTTAAATGCGTTCTCTATGATGTGAACGCAATGCAGGCGAAA
>NC_089750.1:17697552-17700052 GCF_040412425.1 Macrobrachium rosenbergii
TATAAATAAATTCAACATATTTATCTGACTTTTGTTTTACGATAGTGAGCTTTGTAAGATTTTTTTTTTTTTTTTTTTTTTTAGTGGGTTTTACGCCCAAGCACATCGGCCCGATGTACGGTTGATATCTATACCGCATCGACAAACCCACTTACAAATATTTTACAATTATTAAAAATTTTCAGTTATGAAAGATGTAAGAAAAAGATGACATACTCTCTCTCTCTCTCTCTCTCTCTCTCTCTCTCTCTCTCTCTCTCTCTCTCTCTCTCTCTCGTAACTTTTAACGTGGTGTGATGTAGGCCTAACTTCAGGGAGCCTCATTGTTAATGAATACGCAATTTGTATTCCGCGGAAGGGATGGCGAGGGGAAATGAAGGGTTCTCGTGGAATCCCACTCTGCTCCTTCTTTGCTAGATGCTGAAGTGAGAGGCTCCAATATGGAGATTTATTTCACGTAAAGCATTTCGTCCTGAATGAGGCAATTTGTCCCCACACAATGCCTCGGTGATTAACGCGACGAAAGGGCTAAACTAGGCGATCAAAAATTTTTGACTATTGTGAGTGTGACAAATTACGGACGTTCAAATTTTATGTCACAAAAAAGTTGGACTTCTGGGTTCCCCTTAGGTACCGTCAGCCAGTCTCGAGTAAAGTTAAAGAATATTTAATACTTTCTGAGAGCTAATAACCAAAAGTTTTCTGCTGATTCACGATAGGACGTACATAAAAAGCGTGGTGCAATACTTTTGATACGTCATATTGATTACGTGTTTTGTTAAATTTTTCGATAATCGACCCGGGAATGAAATGAACACGCATAGGCAATACATATATGTATATATATATATATATATATATATATATATATATATATATATATATATATATATATATATATATATATATATATATGTATATATATATATATATATATATATATATATATATATATATATATATATATATATATATATATAATATACATGTACATATACATATATACATATATACATATATATATATATATATATATATATATATATATATATATATATATATATATATATATATATATATATATATATATATATATATTTTGTCTGTTTGTTTGCCAATGTTGGGACGAATATATTTATTATGAGTATTTCGTACCTTTTACACAGAACTTATTTATCTATGAAACAAAAAGCAATATGATAATACATAACTGAAAAAAACCTATGATCCGTAATTACTTATCAATACAAGGAATCAACTGAAAAATACTTGAAAGGGCGCCTTATGTGCTACTCCGGTACTTTTGAATACTCAATTTTATTCTAAAAGTATATGAAAAGACTTCGCGTATTTTTTTCCGATAATGGAAGACATCAGAAATAAAAATAGTGCAATTATTCGAAGGAAAAAGAAATTACAATCATTCGAGTTCTCCTTTTTAACCGTAAAAGTCAATATTGTTTTTCATCTCAGATATCTGAATAGTGTGCTATTAAAGCAAACCATTCATGAGTAAGTAAGCAATAAAAAGAAGATGAAAGGCGAAGGAGGGACATAATGTCTGCATAACAAAAGGTTTTGGCCATAAACTTTTAAGAGCGGAAGGAAGACTCGAAGATTAATTCTTCAGGCATCAGATTTCGGGACGAATGAGCCTTGAAATATTTTGCTGTGGTCTAACTTCTTCTAAAGTTCTGTCGCGTAAATGAGCCGGGGGAATAATGCCATTTGCATGCTAAAGCAAATCTTGGTCGTTCTAGATAATAAAAGTGCATTGAAAACGCAACCATCAAAAATATGCAAATTTACTGAAAGACTCTATGAGTGCTGCATTGAGTAATAAAAAGACAATTCATATTTAATATAGCCATAAGAGTGTGTTTGTTGTTACACTTCTCCCGCAATGAAGAAGATACTGTCTTGGTCATTGTTCCTTGATTCAAGAAGACCTTGGAAACAAATCATTTTTACACTGGTTGTCGTCTGATGAAACTAACACTATTTTGCTTTTATTTAACGTACCTCATTCCTACTCTGTTTCAGCATGTTTTGATTGTTCCAGTCTATCTTTATCTATCATGCAACGTATCAGGGGGAGCTAAATTTTGTTAGAAAAATTATCTTATCACGTTAATGGATTTGTATCATCCACGTTTTGATTATCATCAGTTTACTCAGTAAAAATGCTGACGTATACAGTGAGTCACTGGTTAGCGAAATAATTTTTTTTTATTAAAGGTCATCTACTAATCCTTTTTTTCCGCCTTGGGACTTTTGTTCGTTTTTTAAACCTGGAGATTTCATTACCGTGCTCTTGCAACCAAAAGGCCACGATACTGAAACCTTCAAACTCGTCTGCTGCCGCTAATGAGGAAGATTACGTAGTTTTCCGTTTTCATTGTAAAAGGACTTTCACAAATAATATAAGAAATATTCAGAACAAAACCTGAACTCCACGCGCTACTGGAGAAGATAGATAAGAAGGTATCCTGGCTACCAA
>NC_089750.1:17702552-17730052 GCF_040412425.1 Macrobrachium rosenbergii
GCAATCGAATCGTTGGTCCATTTTTCTTCAGTAAGACATCAATTACTGCAGATGTTTACCTTGACCTTTTGACTGAATATGTGGCACCACAACTAGATGACCTTCAACCGACCATCATTTTCCAGCGGGATGGTGCACCACCACATTGGGGGCTGCATGTTCGTGGGTTCCTAAATTAAAGATTTTCAGACCGGTGGATTGGAAGGGATGTTGACTCAATTCCCTTGCCACCTTGTTCACCAGATATCGCTCCCCTGGACTTCTTTCTATGGGGTTAGGTTAAAGATATTGTGTATCGAACAAAGATACGGGACATCACTGATCTCAAGCCAAAGACCACTGATGCCATTGCCACCACTAATGAGGCTGTTTTACAGTGAACATGGCAAGAAATTGAGTACCGTCTTGATATGCTTCATGCAAATAATGGTGCCCATATAGAGGTGTACTAAATCAGGCAAAAAAAAAAAAAAATCAGTATCTACACCCCATTTTTTAAAGAATTTCCACATATTTGTCTGTTCATTTGCTTGTGCAATATACTTTTCAATTGTAAAGAGACTATGGACACTCTGTACAGTATATATATATATATATATATATATATATATATATATATATATATATATATATATATATATATATATATATATATATATATATATAATCATAAATATTCGATGTTCGACCTCCCTTCCTTGCTTCTTAGTAGAATAATAAAATAAACTTTATTAAAGTAAAGGGGCAGACCATGTAGGCTGCCCGCATGAGAAGAAGTTAGGCGGGAAGCCCAGGTTTGTTTTCAAAATGACGTACACTCCTGGCCAGCGGGCGAGAATTTTAGCTTAGGGGGCCCTAAATCAGGGATAGGTTTTGCTAGGACAGATCTTAGAGGTACTGTTCCTACAGTTTAGTCTTCATTACCTTATGTACTGGCGAGTCTATTGTCATTTCAGGTCAGACCCTGGGTAGGGGGAGTTTGAAGCAAGCAGCGAAAAGTGACCCCAGCATCTAGAGGCTCTCCCAGCAGATATCCTAGGAGCAGGGCGTGTAAGCCCTCTCTCTCTGAGCTCGCTTTGTCTCTCTCCCCTTTGTTCAACACGAGGAAGAAAATTGTTATTTCAAACGGACCAAGGAATCGTAATGCAACTGATCACTGCCTTAGCTCACCCAGTGGTAAATCTGATTGTGACAATTACTCCCAGTTCTCTTTCCCTTCGACTGAAACTCTAATTTTCGTTGTTCCAATTTTCCTCTCTTAAACAGTCACCGACTAAGAAATCCTAGTAAAACATATCCCAGTTATGAAGTCATATATTAAGTACAATTATTGTTGTCTAGCGAAATCACATAACTTATCCCCCATAGTGTTAAATGTATTATTCTTGATAAAAGATTCAACCCCTCGTGATTAAGTAATGGCGAGTGAGTTTCTGCAGTGCAAGATTGTTATCTGGATACGTCTTTTCCAGAAGTGTGTACACCTTGTGCCTGAACAAACCATCTTTCTTGGAGAAGAATCTGCATCATCAGTGCAAAGAAGCCTCAATTTGACGTTCATTGCAGTCAACTGTCTTAAAAAGCGTTTTGAAGGGGCATATCAATCTGTTGCGTTCATTTCTATGTAGTTTTGAGGTATTTTTTGTCTTGATTAGGACTAATATTTTGAGCTGCTGTTAGCTTCTGTAAATACTCCATTTCCTTTTATTTTACTTTTGTTGAAACTAGTTTTCCAGTAAATTTGCTGAATTAATTCATGTGGTTATGCAATAAACCTGTTCCTTGTTATACTAGTTTCAGCTGGCGACCAAATCTATTCAGTATCTATCCTTAGGGTTTAATTTTAGCTTTAATTGACAGAATTACGTGGGTCTTAGGTAAAGCAAGGCGATATAAATCCAGCTAACTAATTATTAAACTAATTAACCAACCGACCCAAGTAACAATACACACACATGTATATATGTGCGTGTGTGTAAATTTAAATATATATATTTGAAGGTTATTCTAATGATTGTTAAAGAGCAATATAATGGTTTTAAAGCCTCTAATCAAATTCTTAAAATGAGTTTGAAAATAAGTAAATGATCGTTTGGCATCTTACATTTATGGGAAAAATAAGAAATTGACAATATGAACAAAAAGTGATGTGTAAACTAATATGTTAATTGTTGCTTGAATTTAGTTAAAGGCTTTGTCTGTCTCCCTCTCTGGTTTTTAGCTCTACTGTCGAAGCTTGGCGGAGGTAATGAACTTATCCGTACCTGTTTTGTTTGTTATATTTTGTAACACCCAGTTCATTCGAATATCATTTTATTTCATAAAACTGCAAAAATATGCATAAACAATCACAAAATTCACCTTAATTCTTAATTCATTTGAAGCTATATACATGTTACTTCTTTATCAGGTACAATGAAAGTTTCATGGATCTGGTTAGAAAAATAGTTCAACAGGTTTTGGTACGCGGATAAATCTAAAATTAAAGTTGTCTTCTTATTTCTATTGTCCTCATATTAAGAAATATGAATTGTATGCGGAATGGCAGCAGAGATAGTAGTTTATTTTAAAAAAAATAACCTCTATGTAACGGTTGCTGTGTGGATGCTCAGGCATATTGCTCTGATGACTCTTGTTTACCTGGTTTCATGCTGATATAACTAAAATAAAGTGGAATAGTAAATCTAATATAATCAAATACGCCTGTTGTATCCCTGGTAATAAGTCTCATTTAGAGCACGTCGTAACTTCTGTTTAGCGAACTATTTTAGGGCTGATGAATGTCATTGGCTGATAAACATAATTTGTATAAAGGCAATAAACAATGACGCGTGGACAATAAGAAAATAAAGAGTTTTCACAACATCTAGAGTTAGAATCAACATCGTGCTGTTGATCTCAAACACTCATATATGGGGTGTCATATGTATCCCAACCCACACCAGTAAACTGCTTCTGTGTTAGCTAAATGACCTCACGTCAGCTCTAATTGGCTATCAAATTACTTTATATGGGTCGTTGCCACAAGGGACAAGTAAACACTTAGCTGCGCTGCCCTCCTTGATAATGTTCCTGTCTTAGGGAAGACAACTAGACATAACGTTTCCTCCTGTAAACAAGAACACAGGGAGTCTAAATTAATGCCTAGACGCAAATACTTTTATCCAGTGAGTGTTATTAATAGCTCACTAATTCTTAGGATATTTCTCCCGTGTATCACGTAAATTTCATGTTCAACGTGTGCCTTCAATTGTTTTTTTTTAAGGGTTTATTTTCCCAAAAATAAGCTTTACATTGGTTGTTTACAGATATTT
Organism: Macrobrachium rosenbergii; assembly: GCF_040412425.1. Taxonomy (NCBI): domain Eukaryota; kingdom Metazoa; phylum Arthropoda; class Malacostraca; order Decapoda; family Palaemonidae; genus Macrobrachium; species Macrobrachium rosenbergii. The sequence goes on from NC_089750.1 coordinate 17,705,867, forward strand.
ACATTTATGGTGAAAGATAATTTACATTAATTTTGAAATATGTACAAATTTTATGTATTTATCCGTGAAATATTGTTTAAAGGAATCACCTAATTGAAAATTTAAAATCAATCTGGATCTCTGCATCCTTTCCTGAATCATAGTCCTCAAGTTTGGGTCATTTAATAGTTTATTCTTATAACCTTGCCACAGTCCAATAATGAGGTCACTTATTAATATTACTGCAGTGTTTCTGTCTTTTCTAGAAATGGGCTCAAAATCAAGCTTTATCAGCTTTAGCAAAACAACACACTTAATCCCACAAACTTTCAACCGTTTTTGCTGAAATCAATCTAATAAGTTTTTCCCTAAAGGACAGAAGTAAAATTGTGCCTTCAATTATGGGGCAATTTATATTAGATATGTAGTTTACGAAGGGTAACAATAATGTTTTTGATTATTACTGTAGGTGTCCGCGTAACGTCCGCCATGTCATACAGGATGGCGGAATATCGTTGGCAACATAAACATGTTCTAGGATATGATAAAGACACATACATAAATACACACATATATATAAATACATACAGTATATATATATATATATATATATATATATATATATATATATATATATATATATATATATATATATATATATATATATATATATGTATATATATATATATATATATATATAGTATATATATATATATATATATATATATATATATATATATATATATATATATATATATATATATATATATATATATATATATATATATATATATATATATATATATATATATATATATATATATATATATATATATATATATATATATATATATATATATATATATACACACACACATTACTTCTTCAAATCTTCTTCCAGCCACTTGTCCCTTTAGTGTACAAACACTGTCACGAACTTAGCTACCATATTCAATTTAGTTTTATACCTTACACCAGTAACATCCTATTAGTTGTATTTCTCCTTTCTCTCTGACTTTCTTTCTTCCTTTCTTGCTCTCTGGCTCGATTTTTTTGTGTCCCAGTCAGTGTGTATGTGTGTTTGCAAAATAGGAAAATAAATATTGACTTATTAAACGTAATGTAATCAATATTTGTCCCTAAACGATTTTTCTTCAAAAAAAAAAAACAAGAAATATCGTATCAGTGAATCATTTGATAGCGTGTGAAAGCATTTCGTAAGTCTGGTTAATTGACTAATACTGGTTTCATGAATTCCAGTTGGAGAACTGCTAATTCATTAACCTAACAAGTTCCTCCGTCTATTTACGTTCTCCAGGATGAAACCAGCTAACCTATTGCAGAAATTCTCACGGTTTTATTGTGACACATCCTTTAGTCAAAAATCCCAAAGAAACTCTTGATAATAACAGTGCTTTATTTTGAGGGAATTACAGTTTCGCTTCTTCTTCTTCTTTATCTTCTCTTGGGATCGTTTGGTCAGGATGGGATGCAGTAGTCCAATTTAAGTTGTCTCATTTTTCTTTTGGATTGAAAAAGTTTTGACAAAGTCTTTTTTACCTTTGTACCTATTGTGGTTTTGCCTCTTCTCCATTAGATTTGGAATAAAAAAAAATAAGAAAAAAGAAAATAGGAGAATGATTAAGGAAGTTAGGGTGACAAAAGAATCCTCTGAAGGCAATGAAACTTCTAAAGCCTTTTCTTGGCTTGTTACATTTTTGTTTTCGAGAATGTGTTGTAAGGGGGTGAATGAGGTTTGATGTAAAGTGGAACCAATTTCAAGTCCAAGCACTAGGAAAAGTAGGTGATGATTAAAAATTTCAAATGACTGAAAGTGCAGTTTAACCCACTTCAGATAACTCACCTAATTAAAATTAGCTAATTATGTCAGTCCCTTTAATAAAACAAATATTCACAAACATTTGTGAAGGGAGGCAACGCTTAAACTATATAAAGAAATGTTTCTGCTGCTTTTAGTGAATCGTTTAAGTGAAATTCATCTGTTATTTTACACGGTGACGCACTCAGTAACTTGCATTTGTTTCAGTTGTGCGTACGCGTGCTTAAACGTATTCCGAATATATTATTTTGGGGTATATTCATATTAGTATAGGATTAATCATACCTATTTCAAAATATAGATACGAGGAGATATTAATGTTATTTAAAGATGAGTTTCAAGTAAGAAAGGGGGAGGAGCAACGAACTGCTCTCTCTCTCTCTCTCTCTCTCTCTCTCTCTCTCTCTATTCCATATTTTGTACATCATATGAGACAACAAATTTCTCTCTCTCTCTCTCTCTCTCTCTCTCTCTCTCTCTCTCTCTCTCTCTTCTCTCTCTCTCTGTTCATACTATGATCTCGGAAAATCTAATGCACAATCTTTCATAATCTTACAACACAAAAACGCGCTCTTACAAAAATAATAAGAATTCAGATATACTATACATGTTTTTATCTGCCTGAATACTGACAGCTAGTCATGTTACCTGACAAGCATAGATTATATTACACTTTCGTATCCAAGCATGGGTCTGATAATGAACGTCAGTCCTTTTGAAAATCGTTTGGAAAAATTCAGGGCAAAATAAACCTCATGGAAAAAAAATATGAATACGAGCGACAAACGGATTCACCCAAAAATATATACTTCATATGATTATAATTATACATTTTATAATTTATATTGATCTTTTCTGTTGGTAGTAGTTGCGTATGTTTCTAACTTCAAGTTATTTATTCACTTTAAGCTCAACACAGGAACGGCATGGATACTTTCTCAATAAATTACTGCAGAAAAGAGACAAAACCACACTTTAGATACTGAGAAAATAGTTTGTTGCCTTTGTTTCAATCTTGTTTTGTTTTTTAATTGTTGCCAAACCCTCAGGTTCCAAGTTCTGAGGAGATATCTTTAGTTAAGAATGATAACTATAAATTCTTTGAATCTTCAAAGACAGGATGAACTTGTTAAAGCATCATGTTCATAAACAAATACAATATTATGCTTAAAGTAGCATACACTTTCGCCATTTCTGACTGGATTTGTTTGTAAATAAACTCTCTTTTTTTCAATGCTAATATTATTTCTAATAATACACTTCTTTATGCAAGTCATTTCTTATTTTTTGAAATGCAAAACGTATTGAAAAATTCATAGCTATTAAAAATGTTACATATAAACCGTAGGAGAGAAATCATAATAACGATCTTTTTTATCAATTAATTAAGCAAATAACTATAAATGCCAAATTTTGTACCGTAATCCTTTAGCTTTCAGCTTCTTTTGACATTCCATTACCTTACTCTCGTAAAATATTCCTCATTGTCTTTTCACGCTGTATTTTCAAGCGATCTCGAGTGTTCTTTGTCGTGGAATTGGAGTTTAAAGTCACATCTTTGCCGAAAGACAAAGCTTCTTTTGAAAATGTTTATACTGATAATGGCTCTCCTCGGAACTTCACTAGTTTGAGTTTTTGCGCCCTATAGATGTTTATGGATATGTCAACTTTTGCATTTTAATAACTTAAATGTTTCGCAGTCTTGTTAAATATTATAAGTAGAAAATGCATCTCACATCTGGGTGATTTTTTTTTTTATTTCTTAAGCCTGAGTTTAATTACTTTACATTTTGCTTCGTTAACTGACGCCCAACACAGAAATCGGACTTTCTCCCAGTCAGTGATAAGAATGCACAAATTATTTGGTCCATCATATATGGTTTCATTAAAGTCTTACATTGAGCTTGAATTTTTTCGTGGTGTGTATATCATACAAGGAACAAAGACTGCTCCAGCCATTATTTCATATTTGGAGAAATATAGTAAACAATTTGTGAAACGGGTATGGTTGTAGTGCTTAATTCAAAATAGTACCAATCAACTGAGATTTTGAGCTTCACACAGACTGATCTCAGTTATATGTTTTAGCAACTAATCTTGATGAAATTACCAAAAGGCTCAAGTTCGGATAACGTATTCAGTCACGACGTCATGATCTCATACGTTAATTCTCCACGTAGTAACATATACCAATTAATGTTTTTTTTTTTTTAATCCACAAGCGACGCCCTTCGTGGTAACAGCTTTTATTATCTGTCCTAAATTACCGAACAAAAACAAAAGCTTTCGTTTTATTGAAGTTGTAATATTTAGTAGCGTATTTTACACTATTCACAAGTATTCCGTTACGGTAAGCTAATGGAATTTCCTATCAAATGCATGAAGAAATCTTGAGTTTCAGAAGGGGTTTACTTTTTATGTCCTTATTTGTTCAACATTCCTGGAGGTTGAGTTTTGACAGAAAGGCAACAATTATACAATTGTCCCAAGAACATCTGATTAAAGCAGAAAAAAACATGCTTAATAAAGTACCGGGTTAGAGTCGACGTACTTAGTGTTAGAAAAAATTTCCTCAGGTTTGGCAGTCTAACGTGAGCACTTTTATCAGAACGAGAGAAAACTTATGTATTTATTCATCATTTGATAGGAACAAAACAGGTTATTGCGAGTTTTTTTTTCTCAATTTAGAATTTGGTAAAATTTTCATCACAGGAGAGTTTCCATGCACAAAACACACGTGCTAGTCTGCCCACGCACTTACGTAAGGGCATGCATTGACACACTTACCAACATCTGAGCGCGCTCTCACACATGCACAAATGTTTAGGGATAAAACTCATTTGATATGAAATGACTTCAACATGGGATTAAATTGCCATTGGTGGAAATCATAACCGATAAGTGCATTTGGTTCAGCAAGAATTCGAATCTGTGCCAAAAGGATTAAGTTAGCAGTCACCTTAATCCTCTTGGCTGCTAGCTAAGATTAAGGCTTATTTCGACTACATTGTACATGTTTCTGTAGAATTCAGTTTCCGAACATGCAATCAATATCCACCTAACACACCATTATATATATATATATATATATATATATATATATATATATATATATATATATATATACTGTATATATATATATATATATATATATATATATATATATATATATATATATATATATATACATATATATATAATGTATATATAATATATATATATATATATATATATATATATATATATATATATATATATATATATATATATATATATATATATATATATATATATATATATATATATATATATATATATATATATATATATATATATATATATATATATATATATATATATATATATATATATATATATATATATATATATATATATATATATATATATATATATATATATATATAAATTGAATATTTATATGTACATATATATATATATGCGATAAAAATATAATATATATGATATTATATACAAAATTTGTATATATATATATGTATATCTATATATAACTGATATAATATATATATGTTTGTATATATATATATATATATATATATATATATATATATATATCTTATCTTCCATATTATATAATATATATATATATAAATAAACTCTATATATATATCATATAGATATATATATAAATATATTATTCAAAATATTTATATATCACCATGTTTGTAATAACTGGAGAAATCCGAAGGGACGTTCTAAATAAAATTTGTCACCTGGACATCAATAACTGAGATAAAGGGTAGGTTTCAAAGTCACCACAGCCCCTCTTCCCCTTCTCCCCATCCCTCTTCCCCTTCCCTTTGTAACTTATGTGGTAAATAAACTCTACGGGTCTATCATACTCGATACCATAGAAATATATTATTCAAAATACTTTTCAGTCACCACAGTAATAACTGGATAAAAGGGACAGTCACCACAGTAATACCTGGATAAAAGGGACAGTCATCACAGTAATAACTGGATAAAAGGGACAGTCACCACAGTAATACCTGGATAAAAGGGACAGTCACCACAGTAATAACTGGATAAAAGGGACAGTCACCACAGTAATACCTGGATAAAATGGACAGTCACCACAGTAATACCTGGATAAAAGGGACAGTCACCACAGTAATACCTGGATAAAAGGGACAGTCACCACAGTAATAACTGGATAAAAGGGACAGTCACCACAGAAATACCTAGGTGAAAGGGACAGTCACCACAGTAATAACTGGATAAAAGGGACAGTCACCACAGTAATACCTGGATAAAAGGGACAGTCACCACAGTAATAACTGGATAAAAGGGACAGTCACCACAGTAATACCTGGATAAAAGGGACAGTCATCACAGTAATAACTGGATAAAAGGGACAGTCCCCACAGTAATACCTGGATGAAAGGGACAGACAGCACGGTAATACCTGGATAAAAAGGACAGACAGCACAGTAATACTTAGATAAAAAGGAAAGACAGCACAGTAATACCTGGATAAAAGGGACAGTTACCACAGTAATGCCTGGATAAAAGGGACAATCACCACAGTAATACCTAGATAAAAGGGACAGTCACCACAGTAATTCCTGGATAAAAGGGACAATCACCACAGTAATGCCTGGATAAAAGGAAGAGTAACCGCAGTAATACCTGTATAAAATGGACAGACAGCACAGTAATATCTGGATAAAAGGGACAGTCACCACAGTAATGCCTGGATAAAAAAGACAATCACCACAGTAATACCTGGATAAAAGGGACAGACAGTACAGTGTTACCTGGTTAAAGGGGACAGACACCACAGTAATACCAGTTAAAGTGGACAGACAGCATAGTAATACCTGGATAAAAGGGAGTGTCACAACAGTAATACCTGGATAAAAGGGACAGACAGTACAGGAATAACTGGTTAAAAGGGGCAGACAGTAGAGTAATACCTGGTTAAAGGGTACAGACAGCATAGTAATACCTGGATAAAAGGGACAGTCACCACAGTAATGCCTGGATAAAAGGGACATACAGCACAGTAATACCTGGATAAAAGGGACAGTCACCACAGTAATACCTTGATAAATGGGACAGACAATACAGTAATACCTGGATAAAATGGGACAGACATCACAGTAATATCTGGATAAATGGGACAGACAGCACAGGAGTACCTGGATAAAAGGGACAGTCACCAGAGTAATACCTGTCAGTTCACCCATGACTGTTCGAAGGGTGAACATTCGTATGAAAAAAGTAGAACTGTCAGTTGGATCGTCAAGACAAACCCTACCCCTCTCCCTTCCCCTTCCCTAAACCTTCCCCTAAACCTTCCCCTTCCCCTTCCCTTTTCCCTCCCCTCGCCATCCCCTTTCCCTTTTCCCTCCACCTGCATGTAGACTGTCATTCAGAGTTTTCCAGGGCAGTGACAGGTAGGTCAAGTAGTATATATATATATATATATATATATATATATATATATATATATATATATATATATATATATATATATATATATATATATATATATATATATATATATATATATATATCTATCTATCTATCTCTCTCTCTATATATCTCTCTCTATATATATATATATATATATATATATATATATATATATATATATATATATATATATATATATATAGAGAGATAGATAGATATAGAGAGAGAGAGAGAGAGAGAGAGAGATATAGAGATAGAGATAAAAAGGCCCATACAACACTATTTGAACGTTGCAACCTTATATTTCGAACACTTTCTTCTGTGCCCTTGTTCATTGGTAAAATATGGACAGATGAAATGTTACAAGAGTTATATATACAAAGCATATGTAGGTGTAGCATTAAGTCTTCGATGGTATGCAGGTGATCTTTTCCCAAGGAGGGAAAATAAACAATTCCCTAGTGGTTTTTGGCCTCATTAACTCCCGTCTGGCGATGCGTCTGGTTAAGCTTTTTTGATGTATTAAATAAAATAATGGCAGTGTTTGAATATTAGTACTTAAGACGCTTAAATATTATCATATGAACCATTTTTTTCAAAAGGTAAGCACGACAATAAAATTCTAACACAAACTTCGATAAAGTTAAATTCGCCGAAGATTTATTCTTTAAATGGAATGCTCAATAAATCTATAATTTATGAATGTAGTCTTTTTAACAGTTAATTGGTCGTCAATTTGAATAGCTTTTTCTCTGCCAGTACAATTTAATTTAGATCCCATACGACATGCTTTATTAACAAAAATTTAGAAAAAAGTTATCAGAATATAAAAAGGTCTAACAATATATATCTCTATTTCTTCCTTATCTTTGCAGTTTTCCTGGGAAACCTTATGTGAGATAAATAAAGTAAATCGGTCTGAAAATCAACGACTCTGATAACATAACTCTCTATTTTCTTCCATATTTTTTAATATTTTTGCAACTATGCCCACGCTATATCACTCAAAAGAAACCTTTCCAGAAATTTGTAAAAATGTGCGGACATGTCATTTTATAAAAGCTGAGTTAAATCTATCCACTAAAAATCAATTCACTAAATATGTTTCATGATAACATCATTATTTGAACGTTGCGACATATATTTCTTTGCATATTATTTTTAATGGAAAAATTAAGATGAAATGTTCAAGGGTATATATACAAAGTATATATAGTGTGGCATTAAGTCTCCGATGGTATAATGACCGTTTCTTAAGAAGGAGGAGAATAAACTTTTAGTGGTTTTCGGCCCATTAACTCCCGTTTGCCGACGATTCTGGTGGTGTGCCCTGGAACACCTTCAGAACCGCGAGGAGAGTAAATGTTCAGTGGTTTTCGGCGGAGGAAGGTGTTCCAGGGCAGACCACCAGCATCGTCGGCAAACTAAATGTTTTTTCCTTCTTCTTAGAACGGTCATACCATTCACACTAAATATACTTTATTATCCATATTTTTATAGTAAACAAGTGCCCGAAATATATGGTTGCAAGTTCAAATAGTGTTTTTGGGTCTTTTATCTTCACGTTATGTATTTTACAGTAAAGACATTCATGTTTTATTATGTTTTTATAGTAAACAACCGCCGTGATATTTTTTGTGCCGTACATTACGTTATTTACAGAGCTACGTGTGAATAAAAAAAATTATCCAAAAATTATTTTTTGGGGGGTCTTTAGCAAAACATCTACAAAAATTTCCAAAAAAATATTGTCAAACATAAGTAATAAAATCAATAAACGTTAATAACCATATCATAGAATATATTACTAATAATCCACCAAATATGTTAAAAATTCCAATAAATTCCCAAAAAGTGATTGTTGTCACGCATTTAATAAACATCAAGCAACATGGAGCACGCTAATAATATACCTAACAGACTTGTGACTAATGACCAATGATGAAAATAATGGTGATTAATGCATAAAAATAATCATTAAAGGATGAAAAGGCATGATAAAATGGACAATGGCACATTTACTCACCAAAACTTGAGTTCTTGTCTTCTTATTTTTGAAGAGTAGTCAATTACAGTAATCTATAGGCAGGCACGGATCATAAACAAGGAATGGGGGCATAGGTAGGCCGTCAACGTTGAAAACACTAGGTCACACCTTGGATTTGCAGTACGCCGAGCTGGCAGGGTAAAGAAGAGGACATGGCATGATCTGCTTTAAGTCCATGGCAACGCAGACCTAGTCGTCATCTCTGAGCTTGGCAATCTTCATGTCACTGGAAGCCACTTTTTTTTTTTTTTTTTTTTTTTTTTTTTTTACCCTTACCTTTTGTTTTAGTTCAAGGTTCCAGCTCGCCTTCCCTCAAAAAGAGGTTTCGTAAGCCACTCACGGGTGTTGCAGACATCTTTCTTCGCGGGTTGGAAACCTATTTGAAAATATCAACTGGAAATACTGTATTACTCTAACTTCAGTACAGCGACATCAGGCTGGTGGCATCTGCTCTAACAACGTATTTTTCGAACATTACTCTGATAATGGGGTGGGACTTTAATTATTGCAGGTTGAAGGTGCGTTTACGCGTGCAGTGTTGGGACACGGCAGACCCTTCGTGTGTTCAGGGACACGCTGCAAAACAGCCTTGTTATTTCCTTTTGTTGGGGTTCGTGCCACAGAGGTTTTTTATTGTTGTTCCTCCCTTTGACAATTTCCGACAGCAGTTTGGGTTCTTTTAACAGTTATTTCATGAAATAAGTTTTAGGTATTCTTGCAGATTAAATTTTCCTTGCCTTAGAAAGTAATGGAATAACTCAATGTCCACTTCTTGCTTTCTTCGGCTTAAGCTCACTTTCACTTGATGAGTTCCATCAAACATTTATTTGGAGGTATACTGTCTTGAGTTTGTAGTTACCCCATTGGTCGGTAAGCCTTGAAGATCACATTAATCTCCTCATTCTTCTCTCTTGTTCTTGCAATTGCAAGAGGGGCCGACCTTCTTGGCAGAACAGTTTTGTTGGTACCAGTCTTCTTTACAGAGCTTTGGTAGAGCAGACCAATGTTTTTGCCTTTTAGAACATTAGCAGTACATGTTTGCTGGTCTATTAACACGTTTCTCCCTTTCCTTTTCCTGCTGTACCAGGTGTTCGGCCTTATCAGGAGAAATTTCCTTAGATTGGGAACCACTGTTGACGCTGTCACTGGTACTGACTTCAAAACTAGTGGGATGGCACCTATCCCCATAAGTATGGGGCCGCTACTAGCTGAATGAGATGGACCATCACATTCTGTATCGCTATCACTGTTATAGTGATGCATCCACTCGTCATCTGAGGTGACACTGTCACCATAATAGTAATGATAATGAGACATTTTTCTCTTCCTTTACATACTATTAGCTTTCCTTTGACCTATCCCATCTTCCCTTTAACATTACTGATCTCCTCTTTACCCTCACCTATTATGAGACTGCCTTGTTCGATAACAGCAGTGACACCAAGATCCACTACCTGAAAAGGCTCACAATCATCGCCGGCACCTTCATTTGCGCACGAAACATCATGCAACATTGCTTTACCTTTGCCAAAGAAGCCGTGGCACACGGTGTCTTTTTTTTTTTTTCACAATATTCGTGGAGGGCTCGGCCACATCGTACACTTCCATGAAATCTACAATGTTTAATCTCATTATACTGTGAAAAATATCGCTTGATGATTAATAATACAGCCGTATTTACTGAATATTCCTAGCACGATTACCTCTCACGCCACAATAACAGAAGCACTAATGCTGGCCCGTCGGTCGGAGTAGTTAGGTTTCTATGGTTAATAGAAAATCCTTATAACGGCCCTCCGGAAAATACGCGCCTAGGTAGGTGGTTCACCGCACCGCGTATGAAATCAGTGTCGAAGACAGAAATTCCTCAGAATGTCTGTCTAGAAATTTGGTGCGTTATCACCCACGGTAGGCGAAAAACGTTGAAAAGTTGTATTGGATACAATCATTATCTTTGCTCTTTCTTGAAAGATCATAAGGTCTCTCTCTCTCTCTCTCTCTCTCTCTCTCTCTCTCTCTCTCTCTCTCTCTCTCTCTCTCTCTCAGGATGAGACAAAGGACAAAGGAAAACATGGGAATCTTGTAAACCGGAGTGTCACGTAACAAACGAAGCTGAAATGACATTACTCACAAGAGTTTTCCTTGGAGCGTCGCGCAAGTTGAACTTGGACAAGGGAAATGAAGGTGGATATGTAAATCTCACTTATATGTGACGCGGATCCTGACGGGGTTGTAAGAACGATGAATCTGAAAGCAGAGATGGAAATCGCGCGGAGAAGGAGATTTATCACCATTGTCTCGGTTCCGCCTTCGCTTTTCTTCGTGTTCCTGGTATTTTGGCGTCACGGCATGGGCTTTCTTTCGCATTTCTAATAATTGATATTGAGTGTCTGTCATCTATCGTATGATGCATTATTCTAATTATCCTAAAATGAATATCATTGGCAAATATTTCCTAAGAAACTTGATTTTTATACCTAATTTAAAATTAGAGTGTATATTTATACTTGTATCAAAGAGGTCATCTTTGACTAAACATAAAATTTTTGGGTGTAGTCAGAATGCATTTTACTGTAAGTTGAAAAAAACAACGAAAAAAACAAGGACGACCCTCTCCCATCAGAGTGGATTTTATTTACCCAGCTTTTGTAGGTTGTGTCAGCTGCTATTGTGATCATCCTTAATACAAAAAGTCCGTTGCAATCTTTCCACTACTAGAATGCGAAGCACATGCGAGCGAATTAAATTTTAAAGTTAAAAGCTAATTGTTTCTGGGTAGTATATTATTACCCCCTTCACTTTACTAAGCAATTACATAGTCGCTTTTTCTCTGCAATAATGGATGTAATGTTCCTATTATACTGAAATTATATTTAGGTATTCATCTGCAAAGAACCTGGGTGGCTGAATAGTAAGAAAAATGTGATGAATCGTAAGTCTAGTATGGCACAGAACGAATAGAAATATTAAAATTATTACTTTTCTGTTGCCATTAAATTAAAACTTTTATATCTACAACAGAATATTTCAATAAAACCATTTACTCGCCATGATTTTGAAAACAGTTTGTATATATACTTCCTTATGGGAAAAACACATCAGGAATTGTGCATAATGTCCCTAGCATGCACCACCCAAGAGGGATCCATACTGAGAGAAAACTTGATTAAAGCGGAAAACTTGAGGCTAGAGCACGAATAATCAATATTTTACAACGGACGTTAAACGAGATTCTGAGTTTAGAAAAGTAATATATATATATATATATATATATATATATATATATATATATATATATATATATATATATATATATATATATATATATATATATATATATATATATGTGTGTGTGTGTGTGTGTGTGTGTGTGTGTGTGTGTGTGTAAGACTGCAATAACCATAAAATACCTTCAAATAAAACACCAAGCAATATAGAATGAAAAAATATACATCACAAGCGTAGTCAAGACAAAAATCTTACCAGAATTTCCCCTGAAGGGAGGGGATACGATCTCCTTCCTTCCGAAAATCTAAGTTAAAGTGCATGCTATTATATATGATAAAAGTGTGCATGCTGAGTAACATTAGTCCACTGGTTTCCATTAACGTAATGTTTCTTGAGTTCTTACTGATGAGTGATTTTTTTTTTTTTTAGCAGATGTGATGAGGTATTTTTTTCTATAACATTTTAAAATTTCTCACATTATACCAACTTTGTGAGGTACTCACTGAACATTATAATGGACAGCATAATGAAGACGAATTGCTTGTCTCCTGAACACTGCTGTATCTACACACTTTTAGAAAATATTGCAAATATTACTTTAATTACTTTAAACTTTTCAGAGCCTTATTCACTGCTCTGAACAATATTCTCCATAAGAACGATGAAGCCATGTAATTATTGTTCCTGTAGCTGTGTAAACAGATTGGCAATACATTCGCAAGTATAATTGCAAAAACTGCTCTTTGACCAATCCATTACAGCTTACAAGTGTCCGATATGTTACTCACTTATTCAACTAGTTTAAAGAACGCCAGGTACCATTTTTCACTCAGTGAGAGAAGAAATATTATTCTTCTGTGCTAGAGAACCAATATATTGTTGTATAGTTTCCTAAACGTCTGTAACTTGAGATTTATTTATGTCGTCTCGTTGTAAATAGGTCCTGTTTGATTTGTGTTATTTATTTATTTTTTTAAGTTGTTTTTCATCGCGTTAGTATTGGTGATTATGTCCTAATTATTTGTAATCTTCATTGATCGACCTTTGTCATTGTAATTCATACCTTGCATGAAACCATCGCATTGCGAAAATAGAATATTCGCATAATTCTCTCTCTCTCTCTCTCTCTCTCTCTCTCTCTCTCTCTCTCTCTCTCTCTCTCTCTCTATTCAATTTTTCATCTCTTTTTGTTGACCTAAGCAGTGAATTAGGTACCCAACTGTTAGTTAACCGTTGTAAGTTGCAGTTAAAGGAACGAGACAATGGAAAAAAGAAGAAACGACACCAGGCCCAAGTGTCTACCATGAAATTGGAAGGGATTCGACGAGTTAAACATCCGCCAAACGGGGCGAAACTATTTTCTCTCTCTCTCTCTCTCTCTCTCTCTCTCTCTCTCTCTCTCTCTCTCTCTCTCTCTCTCTCTCGTGCCCTTGCGCTGCCATCCTTCATTGTCATTCATATGTCTTGAACCATTGATCCCCCACTCTTTGAGTGCGTTGCTTTGCTGTAATAATTAATTAATGTCATATGACATTAATTGCCCGAAATAATTTGACACCCGCCTGTCGATACAGTTCACTATTTATGAATATGTATTCTTCATTAATTAATATCAATCGATAGATCCAATAATTGCCATCTAATAATGTGGTATATCTTTTTTACATAAATTAAAGCCCACTGACTACATTGGATACTCATCATTTGTGCTGGAATGTGCACTTTGAATCGCCGGTAATTCATATTCTCCTCGTTTCACCGGCGTGCTCACAAAAATAGACATTGCCCTGCTAGTGATAAAGAAGATAAATTTTACTCTCGTTTCTTTCGCTCTAAAATAGACATCATAAAGAATTGAACTGCTCAGACTGATAATTTTTTGCTCACATATTTAATACCCTTGACTATATTACGCAGTCGGTGCTTCTAAAAGCTACTCAAAGACCACTCATTAAGTCTACTTACCGGTAATCACTTTGCGAAAGCCAGCTTTATGGTACTCCGGTTAATGAAAATTGAACTTCAACCTTGTCCGAAGGGTGTTAATCCGTCTAAGGAACTCTTGAATCACAGGTCAGTCTCCAACTAAGTGCTCATCGCCTGCTTCGGTTTGACTCAAATTTCATTCTGACTTGGTTGTCTCATTGTTTAAGTTTATCACAGTTTTTGTTTTACCATTGGTTCCCTCGGCATGCTAGTGGTCTGAAGTATGTTTTATTTTATCCTTTTTAATTGCTGTCGTCTCCTTGACTCACTGATATCCTGATACAATCATACAAAACACACACATACATATATACATATATATATCTATATATATATATATATATATATATATATATATATATATATATATATATATATATATATATATATATATGTTATACCCCTACAGATTAAACACTTCGTTGAAGTGTTACGTAACGTGTCCTTTTGCGATCTATCTTCAGGAACAGCATGGTATTTCGACCCTTACCCCCTCCTAACACTCCCCACAGATTCCCCCCTTCAGACCCTACATGCCTTTTTTTCTCTCTCAGCAAATTTCTCTCTCTCTCGCATTAGCATTCGTCTCGGGTATTCTCCCTCTCTCTCTCTCTAATATCATCCTCCAAAGGAATGGATCATTTAAGAAAACGCAATCTTTCCTACAAAAATAGATTTATTATTCAAACCAATCCAACAAGTAATGAATGAACAAAGAAAAGATTAAAATGCATCATAAATGAATGATCAAGTCAAAATAATCTAACTCTGACTAAAAATCTTACTATGGCTAAAAGCCTTTAAAACTCAAAACTCTCACATACTCCATCTTAGACATTATAAGTCTCGTCTTAAGTCAACCACATGAGAAATACCGACATTGCAAAGGTTTTGCATTGTCCTCTCTATAATCACACCAATTCCACAGATATCACCACAATGTCATCACCATGTGACCACAGACATCTGTCGAAAGAATTAAGCACAATAGTAATCTCCCAAAAATATACAAGTGCAAAACATAATAATGAAAGTCTAAAATGCCTGGTTAATAATGGTAAGCAAAACACAATAAAATAGAATATTAAAGCGGCATGAATAGTCATGTTCAACTTTCCACACAAGTTCATAAATGTCTTGAAACATGGTAAAAATTCACAAGTCCACAGTTCACACAGAAAAAAGAAGAGTCTGAACTTTACCTTATTCTGCCAGTTCTTAGAGATTGGAACACTCAAAACCACGTCTTGACGATCTCGCTCTAGCTTCGCTAATGAACGATCAGACTTATTTTTGGGCAGAATTAGACACAAAATCTATATTTTCTAACGTACAAACTTATGTACTCACATACCAACTCGGTCATCTGTTTCACATACCAGAGCCAATATTGTGTGTTCATCACGCCAAACAGCTGAAATAACCAAACTATTTGCTGAATGCAATGATTTTGCAACTGATAGCTTGACCTAGTACCATCTTACAGCTATCTCTCTTTCATCACATCTTATAGTATGGCAGTTATGAATTGAATATATATGTCCCTTAAATATATATATATATATATATATATATATATATATATATATATATAATATATATATATATATATATATATATTGTAATGAATATAGAGCCTTATGCCCGTTAAGAAACTGAAATATTCTCATTTTGGAACAAACAAACAATTTTGAGTAGTCAAGGGAGCTTTCAGGGGTTGAGGGTCCACTCTTCTCCCTATCGTTAATCTGTCCTAGGGGAGAACACCTGCTCATGCCTTTTAGCATTTCTTGTTTTTCTTCTTCCTTCTGCCGGCGACTTCTTTTCTGTTCCAGACTGTACAAGTCGAGGCATAGCCCCAAGGCATACTGGGGCCCAAAAGGACAGTGTTGTACCGAAGACAAGAAAGTAGTAGCAATCTGGCAGTCGGAGGAGGAAGAGCTCTTCCAAAACCCTTCCCAGGGCTCCTCAAAAGGGCGAACCCGATTTCTCTCTATTGATGACATGAAGTTAACAACCATTGAGTCTGCCTGCCCACATCTAATGAAGGAAAGGAAGATCCACTCTTGTTTTTGCTAAAGCGTAGCCAAGTTTCATGAGGAGTCGATGACCCGTGCATTGTGATTATTGCAAGTTTTTTTCCTGACACAAGTTGCATGGAATCAACCCAGAAGAACCCGTTCCTGAAACTAATTCCCAGTATTCAACTTATTCTTACTTTACCTGGGGACAAGATTCCCCCACAGTAGAGTAATTCATCCATTCACTGATATTATCATTTATCGAGAGATGCCCTGTATGCTTTTGCTGTTGAATTTCGTCTGTAAATTGTAGACAAACGAACAGTTAATTACTCAAGGTATCTCTCTAGCTACCTTAAACTACCCCTGTTTATCCCTTTTAGCTTATAATTTGCAGCCCCTTTAGCAAATGCTAGAAAAGAAGGTAAAAGGTCCATAAAACACTATTTGAACGTTGCAACCATATATTTCGAGCACTTCCTTCTGTGTCCCTGTTCGGTGCACAGAAGGAAGTGCTTGAAATATATGGTTGCAAATGTGCAAATAGTGTTTTATGGGCCATTTTATCTTCATATATATATATATATATATATATATATATATATATATATATATATATATATATATATATATATATAGATAGATAGATAGATAGATAGGTAGATAGATATATGTATATATACATACATATATATGTGTGTGTATGTATGTATGTAGTATATCTATCTATATATACAGTATATATATATATATATATATATATATATATATATATATATATATATATATATATATATATATATATATATATATATATATATATATATATATATAGGTAGATAGGTAGATAGATGTATGTATATACATACATATATATGTGTGTGTATGTATGTATGTAGTATATCTATCTATATATACAGTATATATATACATATATGATAACCTAGGGCGTTTTAATAAAAAATGTCCGAGCAATCCTTTCTCGATTACGTATAATGTTCTACATGCGAAATTCATTTTGGAAACCATTCGGTGAAATAAAATAGCCTTTCATTCCTAAATCTATATTTGTACTTTAATTTTACATTTGTTACAAAAAAGCAAATCAGACTAGCTTATGCAGAGTAAAGGTTGAGTAAACATCCTGACACCTTTATAAATATTATTATTTACATGATGCTAAAAGCATTCTATCACAGAAGAAGGAACATGCAGGTTTAGAATATCCGGAACATCTGTCAATCATCTCACAATAAAGGTTTTCTTTTCTTTGTTTTTTGTTTGATGCTAGCATAAAGACCACGCCCACCAGAGCTAGTTACCCTTTATAACCCTACGGAGATCTTGAGAGCTGGCGAAGGCAGTAATTCACGAAGTAACTATCGCCTTGTTCCTTGCAGTAAGATAAGAGTTTTAATTAGGAACTCGAAAACACGGCAGCATTGCATCGTGTGTTCGATTTAATAAAATTTAACTAGTAAATGATTTACTTATAGGCTTCCTAATTGGGCTAAACTTCTATCAGCAGCATTGCAAAATAAACTAATTGCTGATTATTAATAGTGTTCATGCTGGACTTTCCTTAAAACAAATTTTTCAAACTTTTTATGAGATCCGAAGCGTCTGGATGACGCTTCCTTAGCTTCTTCAGGAAAGTGTTTGCTGTCTTATCCGTATCTCTTCTATCTAAGACTTGCAAAATCTTCTGTCGTTCTGAAAAAAAAAACGATGGAAACCCTTCTGTATCAATCATTCTTTGAGCATATTCACTGGATATTAACAATACATCATTCCAAATCTCACTGTAGCTAGATTATGGAACGTAACTTTCAAAACAACTTGACATCTCTTGATCAGTAAGATCTAAATCAATGGTATTTTGCTGTTTAAGAGTGAATTAGATTCCAGCTCTTTCTGTGCAAAGAAACGAAACAGATCCATAGTTACCTTCGCTGACGCTTGGGAGGAACATCTTCAGGTACCTGTTGCGAGCATAGGATTCCCCAATGGGAATGCTGGAGAAGGGAATGACAGATTCCCCAAGGAAAGTGTCCGGGCGGGTCAGGTTGCGATCCTTCAGAGTCAGAATTAGGGTTCCTTCATGTTCATTATCGCAGTTTTCGCCTAAGTCACTGAAATGAATAATTATTAAAAATAACCGAATTAATCCTTTTAATTTTAAACAGGAGAATTTTTTTTTATTAAATTAACACTACCCTTGTACTCGGGGGCTTTCGTTGGCCAGTCTAACAAGTTTGCAATGAAATAATGATGATGAAGGACTGAATTAGTAAATAAATACTGTGTTGATAAGAGGAGGAACTTCTTTTCATCAGTCGTGCAGGTAAATACTTTCAATAAATGCACAGCCTTTTATATGATAATCTTATCTGACACAAGACAAATCATATTTTACATACGCAAGGAACTTTACTTACATTTCAAACAGTTTATCAAAAGTAGCAGGATCCTCTTTCAACACAGGAGTCTTCTCCGGTCGTATACTGGTTCTCAGTGGAAAGAACCTCAACTTTTATATAATATTCGAGAGGTGCTTTATGAGACTCCTCTGGAGGTACTACGATGTCCTTAGCCATAAGGACGAGAACACTAAGCTTGTTGGTCTCTTGAAACCAAGTCTGTGGGAGCCAGAAGAATACTGTGTTATGGCATGGATAAATTTGTCTTTATGCAGGCTTATACCATCTCTGAAACTAATGTGGGAAAAAATTAAATACTTATAAGGATTCGAGAATATAAGTAGTTTTAAAAACAAACGTATTTGACTAATTATTTAGTTATATAAAAGTATGCAGTTTGAAATTTTCCAAACGACAGATAGAATTTCATCAACAAACTCCTTTGGGTTTTCCTATGGTGCATACCTTGATGGCATTCCTTATGTAATCTCTTTGAATCTTATCTTGAAGGAAAGGGATAACGATAATTCTAGAATATGAACAGATTTGACAAGAAATGCCATTTATTTATTATTTAATTTCCTAAAAGGAAAAGTTTCATCTAAAAGTTCCTCTGGATTTTGCTGTCGGGCATATCTAGATGGCGTAACTTATGAAGTTCCTGAAGAACGTTTCCACATTCTTGGAACTGTATTCAGTACTTAGGTTTGAAATTTGTATTGGATATCCATTAGGTGATGAGATTCTAATGGCTGGGTGTACAGCAGGTTAAATGGGTGGAAGATTCGGTGGTTTCTGATTTTGATGATTATCAAAACTCACGTACGAGCACTAATAGTGTGAGTAAATTACCAATTCATTAGTGTTATCAAATTACTGTAATATTAAAGTGCCTTACTTACTATGTAGGGAAATAACATCACTGTTATAGGAGTTCAAGAAATTAATTTTGAATGAGGCTGGGCAAAGGCATGTTTCGTGGTAATTGACCCTGTCGTAATAACAGTGAAACCGTTGTTTTGAGTCTCTAAGTAACAGCTGTGATTTTTAATGTACTGCACTAGATTATTTTCTTCAAATATTCCTTTCATATTTTGGGGAGATTGTGTTAATGGCTTTCGTAAAATTAGCTATTTTCAAGGGCATCTTGGAGTTTAACATCAGTATATCGAATATGGACTCTCGTAGCTACCTGTACCCATTACAACCACTATATGTGCTGCTATATTTTCACGACGACATGTCACATATGATGTTCAGTAGTAGAGTTGAAGATATTTTGCGATTTTCGTGCCTTCCATTTATTAAGAAGTTCTCATGTCACATATGATAGTCTGCATTCCTTCATAGCATGTCGTTATAGTGGTGTGGAATGTTCATTGAGAGGTGGGTAGAGATCTCGGAATGGCCCAGCGTCCAACTATCCGACCGACCAATGAAGAATTAGAGGAGTTTATTTCTCGTGATAGAAATTCATTTTCGTCATAATGTGGTTCGGATTCCACAATAAGCTGTAGGTCCCGTTGCTTGGTAACCAGTTGGTTTTTAGCCACGTAAAATAAATCTAATCCTTCGGGCCAGCCCTAGGAGAGTTGTTAATCAGCTCAGTGGTCTGGTTAAACTAAGATATACTTAACTTTTTTTTGTATAGGAATGGGAGATGCCGTTCAATAGATTCTTTGTAACTACAACAGATCAGAAAAGCGATAGGTAATCATTAAGGTTAAAAGCAATTACAATCGAAGACAGCCGCATATTATTATTTAAACTAAAGTGGGACTTGAGCTCAAAAATAATTTGAAAATTATTTCTGGAATTATAAGAAGCTGAGAAAAAAAAACATGAGTGAGACATGTCTATTAAAAAAAGTCATGACCTCGAGGAAACTGTTATTCAAGAAAGCTATAAACTCTAATTGACCATTGAAAGGAACCTGTCTAAAGGACAAAGTAGGGTCTTATAGTAAGCTACTAAAAGTAAACATGACTCATGAAAATAATTATTACAAAGAATGGAGGTGGAAAAACAAGGAATATCGCAGCAATGAACATCAGGAGGAATAAAACCACAGATGACCATTAAAATTAAAGGAACATATTATGAGGGGAAAAGTCACAGATTTGTAAAGTTGCTGATGACTTGAAACAGTCACATATGATTGTTAGTCATGACCGTAATTCTCACGAATATAAGTATGAAGTATTGGAATGGAATGGAATATATATAGAATTTAGGCCAAAGGCCAAGCGAAGGGACCTATGAGGTCATTCAGCCCTGAAAGGGAAACCTACAGTAAAAAGGTTTGAAAGGTGTAACAGCAGGAAAACCTCGCAGGTGCACCGTGAAACAATTTTTAGGAGAGGATGGAAAGTAAGCTGGAAGAAAGAATATGAACGGAGGTACAGTAAAAGGAATGAAAGGGACTGCAGCTCAGGGTCGAAGGGACGCTGCAAAGAACCTTAAGTAATGCCTACAGTGCACCGCATGAGGTGCACTGACGGCACTATAACCCTACGGGGAGTATGAAGTATTAGTTCATGTTTTAATGAAAAAGGAATACGAGAGATGCAGTTCAATCTTACCCTTATAACCAGGGAAGCTGTAGCAGAATCAGCTCGACTGGTTTCCTCCTCGAATTGCAGTTTATAATACAAGTTTACCAGTGACAGAGAGTTCTTCTCCATGAGCGTCAGGTCTTCCACCAGATTCCTATATTCTAAAAGGTTAGAGTAAGTTATACATTATTGTTCTCATAAATGTCGATTGAAACATGATTTGTGGATGTGACGGAAAAATATTATGACTACTGTACCGTGATTAGTTTCTTTGAAAATGCGTAAAGGAAAATGTTTAATTAATAGATATTTCATTGGTAATCTAATAAAACCTAACTCATACCACTGATGTGCGAATGAACTCTACTAACTACGAAAAATTGTTGCACACTTGCAATCAATGAAAACTACAAATTTCCTTTTATTTCGAATGAGATAAAAATCAAAATTATTATCTTTATATCTCTCTTACCTTGAGTGTCGGCTGACTGCGCATCCAAAGCTTCATCCGAATCAGGAGTCAAATCTACGAAGATCTTTTTCAGTGTCCTGAGCAGACTTCCATAAAATTCTGGTTCCATCTGGACGAAAAAGAAATAAAAACAAAAAGAATATTGTTAGTCCTATTTTGTTTTGTGTTCTATTCTATTTTTAAGCTTCCTGCGATACAAAAAAATATGTATGATGATTAGGATAAATAGGTAAGCGCTTGATATTTAACAAAGACAGAAGCAGTAAGCTAAAGATTTCAGTTACTCATACTTATTTACAAAACAAAAATAATAATGAGTGATAATACTGACAGTGCCTTCTTTGTCGACAATTCCTCTCATGATGGTAAGAATCTTGACCCAAAGACTCTCCAAAAGAAATTTGGTGTTGGATATATCAAGGAATTTTCGAAGAATGTCAATCGTTGGGTACAGAACCTCTGTCAGAAAGGCTAGACTCTCATCTTCTTGGCAGAGTTTCATGAGGGTCTTCTCTAAAAATTCTTCTCTCTAAACAGAACAAGGAATGAAATAAATGAATTAGTATGAGGAATATACTATTAAAGATTCAATGGGGAAGCTTATATTAAAGCGAAAGGAAAAGGCCCTTCTAGGGTGATGGTTGAAATAAAGGCTGGACATGTGAAATAATACAGTGTCTGTTGAAGTTAAAGGAAATGATAATGCCTACATTGGAAAGTTGAGAGGAAAGATGGTAAGAAGAAATGGTACTAACAATATCTGGTCAGATAAAATGTCGCGTGTTCCAAGAGGGAAAAAATTAAGGGTGTGATATTGTGTGGAGAAACGGAAACCTTCATGGAAGTGAAGATGAAAGATGCAGAATCTACACTGGCTTGGAGATATAAAAAAAAAACCTCTGCCTTCATGGAGAAAGAAAAAAATTTTTTTTTTTTACATAGATAAAATTAACAAAGATATATCATGAAAGCTATAGATACATTCAACAAAATGCATGGCATGGGGGAGACAAAGAGCAAAACAAATGATTGTCGACTTTAAGGTAGATGAATAAATAAATAAAACCAAATTGAAGTGAGGCAATAAATCTTATGACATGGTACAGGGCATAACTAAAAATATAGCATGGGGACGAAAGCCAAATATATGTTATGGTCGGGAGAAATACCAAATGTAATGTTGTAGCAATATGAATGCTGTGATGACGATGAATAACAATGTATACTCTGAGGTGCAGAGATACTCCAAAGGAGACGATGGACTGGAATAATAAAATGTACATTATGGCGGAGTGATATGGTGTTGAATGTTCTTGGAGAGACGAAATTAAAGATGCTTTTTTATTACAAAAGAAATAGCTAAACGAGTGTCATGTAAGAAAACAATAACAAAGTGTAGGCTGTGCCGTGGTAGAGGGAGGGGAATAGCGAAATATATTTTGTGGTGGAGAGATATATCACAAACATATGCAGTGAAAATTCTGGAGCAAGTGTCGCTATGAAATACAACAATGTTACCACGCACTTTCCGTATCAGGCCACTGTACAAATCAAGTATAAAAACAAACGAATTCAGTTAGGAGAGAAGTTGCATTTCAACGATTTAAATGAACACTTTGAAAAATTATAGTAATTCTGAAAAATTATATAACACGATTATATTTCAAATCCTGGTGCAATAACGTAATCTACATTTTAAAAAAATAATTATTGGATTAGGATGAACGGGTAGAATGCTTGCACAATCAAATTACTCACCGCGTTCACAATCTTCCATGTGAAATTTTGCATGATGTTCTGGACGTTGAGAGTTGATATGCTCACCATCGCTTCAATTTCCGTGCTGTGCTTTTCTCTCGTTTCAGAGTCGAGGAAATTGTACCCTAATATGTTATGATAATCCTTCAAGTCCTCCATCACGATGGCCATGTTTGTGATGACGACACAGATCTGTTTTATAAGAGATCAATTGGTAAAGCAATAATAATTTTTTTGAATTATTTATACCATAAAGAAGATAAAAGTAGAACATTACGACATGAATTATGAAACCTACAAATCAACTGAATAATTACTTCACATGCAAGGGCACACCTGTTCTATGTATGTATGTACGTATGCATGTACGCATGTATATAAGATATATATATATATATATATATATATATATATTTTTTT
>NC_089750.1:17735052-17750052 GCF_040412425.1 Macrobrachium rosenbergii
AAAATAAACTGTATATAAATCGACTGACTAGGCAGATCCACAGAACTAACCACTGCTTGGAGAAGCCTAAGAGAGCCGCCTTAATGACACTATGTAGACAGAAGTTGTTGTCTTCCATGAGTAAACTTCTGATCTTTGGATGAGTCTGTATACTTTTCATTGTCCTGGTGAGAAAAGGAGAAGTTATTTAGAATGTGAAGTAAATCATAAAAATTAACCAGATGTTTATTTAGATCAAAAAAAAAAAAATTCAAATAAAAAAATTCATTTGATTTTTTCGTAATTCCCTAGGAAAATATTTCATTTATCTTTATCAGAGACCAGAATTTATAAGTTGGCTATCGCTTTATCCATGGACCAGTTGTGCAGAATTTTGAGGAAATACATATTTGCATCTTTAATATCAAATAACAATTCTCGTGTAACTTTACACCTTTAAGAGCATAACTAAATATAATATTGTTTATAGAAAACACTTGATGAAAGTTTCTTTAACAAAAACATAGACTGAAAACATAGACTGCAACATAAATGCCAACTGGGATTTAGACTGTTCAGGGAGATCTGGCGGAAAACACTCTTCCAGATATTTTACGGAAGCAATACATCTGTCAATGACGTCAGAAACTGACTGACTTAGACGCTCCTGCTCTGATAAGGAATACGCGCCGACAACCAACGAAGATTTAACGCAATTAAACTGCGTGAGTAACAGTTGCCAGTCCAGTGGAGACAGCAGAATTGTAACATTGGTCCACCATGACAGGCACTGGCTAGCTGGGCTCAGATTGTGGACTAAGGCAAACTGCCGAAGAGCTGCTTTGGCACTTGCTCCTAAGAGCAGGTCTTCGTCAAATTTACTGCATGGGCCATTCTGGAAGAGAAATAAAGGAATAAGATCATTCTATAAAAGTATAAAGGTAGTGTGATGAGAACACGCATGGGTATGTATACATATATATATATATATATATATATATATATATATATATATATATATATATATATATATATACTATATATATATATATATATATATATATATATATATATATATATATATATACATATATATATATATATATATATATATATATATATATATATATATATATATATATATATATATATATGTGTGTGTGTGTGTGTGTGATTGTATACACATATATATGTATATGTATGTATATACATATATATATATATATATATATATATATATATATATATATATATATATATATATATATATATATATATATATATATATATATATATATATATATATATATATATATATATATATATATATATATATATATATATATATATATATATATATATATATATATATATATATATATATATATAAACAAACTGTAAGCCTTGTCAGTTTATATCAAGAATGTAATTGATATCATTCTGCTCTGAAATTTTTGTGTTATCTCAAGTTCAGTAAAACCTAGGATTTGAAGTCACATCTATATAAACATCAACAATACAATTCATCCAACCTAAGTCATATACGTGTATCGGAAGCCTGATTATTTCAGTGCTGATCCCAATGTAACCAAGAAAGCTCAGCAGTGACACCACACACATAAGATTTTCTCCAACTCCTTAAATGTGACTATTGATCGGAATTCAAACAAATGAGATATTCCTGAGGATCGTGAAACCCATAATATACTATAGAATGCATCTTAGAATCTACCACCTATAAAAATGGTTTAGCAATGCTCCAGAACGCTTATCCCCTCCAAAAATTTGACTTTTATTTGTCATTTGCTGGCTACTTGGAAGCACGACCCTGGTCAAAGGACTCGGCAAATATTTTCGGAACATCGGACTCGGGAGTCAGGGCTGCAATTGCAATGCTTCGAAGATGGAAAGCCTCTAATATTTTCAAGAACTGACATTTCTCTATAAATGATGATTAGTTGGTGACTGCAAATTACAGTAAAACCATTTCATTATTGCTTACAGTTGCTGAAGGAAATTTATTCGTGCACAAGGCAATTCTTGCACTTAAAATCTTATTTTTTTTTATTCTAGTATTTCAATTATAAATTTTGCATTTTGCATTTTTCTTTATACAAAAGAAGACTCATATACACAGTCTCTTCCTTTTTTTCTTAGCTTTCCCCCTCAGTTTTTTTACTTAGTCTTGTTACCAAATATTTCTTTTTTCGTCTTCTCTTACAATTCATGTTATCGTTAAATGAAGAGTTATTTCCATAACGAATTCTAAAGAAATTTTATACCATCCTTCTAACACAGTTGTTACTTCAGCTGCTGGAAGGATATCTTGAGGATTCTCAAGTCACCTTGTACAGACAGAAATACTTTAGCCCATACCAAAAGAAGCAAAACAAGTATGAACGCTTTATTTGTCCTTCCTCTGGCTTCGTGCCCAACTAGAACATGTTGTTATGACTTCATGCGCAAAAACCTTCGCCTGAACTCTATAACAGCTCGAAATGTTCTTATAACGATTCTTCGTTTCTTTGCAGTTTCATAATCTGTACTTCGGTTAACGTCCTCAAATACTCCATTAATTTCACTTTTGTCTGCAGTACTTGTGAAACAAATATGAAAACATTATATTTTCACATCACACAGACTTTCGTTAAATAATTCACTTGTCGTTCTTAAAAGTAGGCAGTGTTTTATCATAAAATTATATATTCTATTAATATTATTCTCGAAAATCTGTCCTATCATTAACATGGAAAACATGACTCAAAGTTCCTCTTCCTTATACTCGTATAGTACGCCAACACTCATCTCTCTCTCTCTCTCTCTCTCTCTCTCTCTCTCTCTCTCTCTCTCTCTCTCTCTTTCCTTATATATACTTTATATATATATATATATATATATATATATATATATATATATATATATATATATATATATATATATATATATATATATATATATATATATATATATATATATATATATATGTGTGTGTGTGTGTGTGTGTGTATGTTTATATGCAAGCTTTAAACTTCTCTCCATCCCCAAATTTGTTTTCTTAATATCCTGGTCCCTGCACACAGCTCTCAAAGATTACCTTCCTTTCCTGGGGAGACTTTTTTCTCTCGTGATCAAGGAGACACTTCAGCAGGATCTCATAGTTTTCAAGGGCGTCGCATTCCACGTCACTCGTGCAGGATATATGTCCCGAGAGGCGGACTCTCGTCGGCGCTTTCATGTTCTCCCCGAAACGGTTCTCCATGTCGTACCAGCCGGTGATTCCCTGCGCCAGGATGTCCTGGAAAGGAGGAAGGTGATCGGTGTTGCTGGCGCTAAAATTAGGAAATTTAGTCGGAGGCTGACTCGGTCAGAATGAATAGTTGGAAAGGCATATTTTTTTTTTTTTTTTTTTACAGCGAATTTTGCAACGCTAGTGAGTTGAGATATTAAACAAAAATATAGGTGAAATCTAAAAATAATAATAATAATAATAATAATAATAATAATAATAATAATAATAATAATAATAATAATAATAATAATGGGGTAACAATAATAATGCATGTCACTTAATGATCTTAAGGAAAAGATCGCTTAAAGATACCTTATGTCACTTTAATAATCTTAATAATAATAATAATAATAATAATAATAATAATAATAATAATAATAATAATAATAATAATAATAATAATAATAATAATAATAATAATAATAATAATAATATATATTATTATTATTATTATTATTATTATTATTATTATTATTAGAAATAGCGCAAAACTAAATTCATTTACAATCAACCATATTAACTAATATCACAAGGAATGAAACAACTAGGATCCTTCCAGTTAGTAGTGTTTGTCTGCAAACCAGAATTTTGCAACGCTAGTGAGTTGAGATATTAAAAAAGTATAAGTGAAATCTAATAATAATAATAATAATAATAATAATAATAATAATAATAATAATAATAATAATAATAATAAGATTGGGCAACAACAAAGAGTATGTCACTTGCCCTAATCTTAAGGAAAAGCACATCGCTTAAAGATACCTTAAGCATTAATAATAATAATAATAATAATAATAATAATAATAATAATAATAATAATAATAATAATAATAATAATAATAATAATAATAATAATAATAATAATATCTATTATTATTATTATTATTATTATTATTATTATAAATAGCGCAAAACTAAATTCATTTACAATCAACCATATTAATTAATATCACAAGGAATGAAACAGCTAGGATACCCCAGTTAGTAGTGATTTTCTGCAAACCTGAGGAAAACCATCGTCCACTTGTGCCCAGTCGATGAGTTGCATGCAATGATGCAGTTACTCATACATCATGCAGTGGCTAAGCCGTCGGCAACGTGAGATGAAAGTGATTGTATTACCGAGATGTGTTATGTAATAGTGCACCCTGTTATTTGTTCCTTACCCCAGTACTCTAATACATCACAAGATTAGAATATGGTTATGAGGAATATTTACGGCACATGGACTTATTTACTTTCATTGCATCAGTAACATCTACACACACAGATATATATACATACATACATATATATATATATATATATATATATATATATATATATATATATATATATATATATATATATATATATATATATATATATATATATATATGTATTTGCTTATATATATATATATATATATATATATATATATATACACATGTGTGCGTATAGTGTGTGTGTGTTTGCCTATATATACATATATACATATATATATATATATATATATATATATATATATATATATATATATATATATATATATATATATATAATATAATAGGCCCATAAAACACTATTTAAACGTTATATATTTAGGCACTTGCTTATATGCCCCTGTTCATATAGAATATATATATATATATATATATATATATATATATATATATATATATATATATATATATATATATATATATATATATATATATATATATATATATGCGTGTGTGTATGTGTATGTTACTGACGCGGTGAAAGTAAACAAGTTCATGTGCCATAATTAGTCCTCATAACCATATTCTATTTTTTTGTGTTTTGGGGAAATTTCAAACGTCCAAAATAAGAATTTGGATCAAAATGTTGACCTTGTAATTATATAGTTGAAAATAACTTGTAAAAATAAGAGCAAATTTTATTGTAGAATTTTTCAACATTAAATTTTCAGTTTAAACTGCTGACGTCATAAACAGACGCAGCTGGGTTTTAGACATAATCTAATATCCTTTTATCAATTATCAATTATGGATTGATCTTAAATCCTCTTTATCTCTTTCATACGTGGCATCAAGTTACCCAAAATAATGATTCATGCTGTTAAGTGAACTCATTAACCAAGCTTAATCAGCTTCGTAATTACTGTAGGTAGTCTTCCAATTTCCATTCAAGTCCCTCTTTTTTTATATTATTTGGACTAAATGTCAATTGATGGAAAGTTTGCGCATTGCTTAATTTATTATCAGCTGGAATTAAATATAGCTTCGTCATTATAAGATCGACAGTAAAATCATATATTTGTTTTAAAGTTGTTTAACAGAGAAAATCTGAACTTATATGAGTTTCAAAATAAAAGATTTTTATTTACAAAACTTACAAAGTTAAATACTGATAGGTATTCAACCCTTAATCAGCAGAACACTATTACTAGGAATATTGATTCTTTTATGTCAATGCTGATTTTTTTTTTTGTGATTATTTGCATAATAATTATGCAATGTTGTGAGTGTACAGTATCGTACATAAATGAATAAACATAAAAACCTGTGAAAGCTGAGGTCACATGCTCCAAGCCCTAACTCACAGATTCGACGAGCTTATTTGATAACCCATAGATTCGACGAGCTTATTTGATAACCCATAGATTCGACGAGCTTATTTGATAACCCATAGATTCGACGAGCTTATTTGATAACCCATAGATTCGACGAGCTTATTTGATAACCCATACATTCGACGAGCTTATTTGATAACCCATAGATTAGATTTGATAACCCATAGATTCGGGCTTATTTGATAAATACATTCTGGCACATTTTAGATACATTCGACGAGCTTATTTGATCCATAAATTCGACGATATTGTTTGATAACCCAGAGATTCGACGAGCTTATTTGATAAACATAGATTCGACGGGTTGATAACCCAGACATTCGACGGGCAAAAATGTAAATTCGACGATATTGTTTGATAACCCATAGATTCGCCAACACTTATTTGATAACCCATAGATTCGACGGGCTTATTTGACAGATGCTTCTGGCACATTTTAGATGTCGCCCATCCATTTACTGACCAGACTTGACAATGCTAAACTTCTCCGGTTGGATTACCAGAAGGAGGGCAAAAATGTAAATATATAGCATACCGCGCCAACACCTATATACACACACACATATATATATATATATATAATTGTATATATGTATGATGTACATATATATATATTATATATATATATATATATATATATATATATATATATATATATATATATATATATATATATATATATATATATATATATACTGTATATACATGTGTGTGTGTGTGCTGAATCCTACCTTTGCTTTCAGGACGAGCTCAGCGAGTAGAATGTACTTTGGTCCCTCCGGAGGGTTTCCTTTGATGAAGTGCCTCTTTTTCTTCTTTTCTTCTTCTTTTTCGTGCCTGTGATAATTTTTGTGAATTAGTGAAATTAAGTCAAAGGCATCATAACAATTCAGAATATCCTATTGAAGGTTATTTATACAAGAACGTTATCATTTTTCAATCGTGGATAATGAATAAAAACATGGATCTTTCTTTAATGACAAAAATAAATTAAATGCCTAAAAAAAATTGATGGAAATAACTCATCAGTATTTCTCTTCTCAGTAACAGAATGTGACTGGTAGAGATATTGCTACTTTTCGTTATGCAAGCCAATTCTTCTGCAATATAGAATTTGCATTACCATGAGATTCAGAATACTGATTTTATTTCAGTAAATGTGTCCGTTATTTTTAGCTGGTATAGTCCACAATAGGCTTCAGTACATAAGAATTTATTTAGTTATTTATTTTTTTTAGATGAACAAGAAACTTACCACAGTTCGAGATGTATAATGTCACTGCTTAGGTCAGTGAAGTGCCTGAAAGATGAAAATATGGATGTGTATTATGATGAATTTCATAATTATCAGAAAGATTTTTTTCAACCTAGCAAATGGATTACAAATTGTACGTAAATCACCATTTGTTATTAATCAAATTACGCCCATTTAACGTTAAAGACCTTATCGAAGTTTGGGCAAAATGAGAGACATTCGGTCGAGCTAAATTTACTGAAGAATTAATTTTCAACGTATGAAGGTGGCTGTTCTCTTTTGTCATCTTAGAAAAACAACTCATTGAAACAACTTCGCCATTGTTTAACATGTCAACAATTAAGGTGGAATTTAAGTTCATCGTCATCGTCGCCCCTAACACCACTGGACGCCTTTGTGAAATTAGTTCAGTTTTACGTTGTTACAGAAAATTTATTGAAGTTATTAAAAATTTACCGAACATTTTGATCTTTCATTATAACTGATTTGAGGTGTGTCTGCATTCAAGCCTAAGTATTAAACTTACTTTAATAAAAAAAAAAAAACTAAACGCTTTGCTTATTTATAAACAATTCGCGTTCTTGGGGTAATTCATCACAACATTTATTTAATGCCTAATATTTGGAAATAATTCGCAGAAGGTCTCTACTATAATCTCAAAGGGCTATGATTGATATTCCTTCCATATACTGATAATCATTATACATTATATATATATATATATATATATATATATATATATATATATATATATATATATATATATATATATATATATATATATATATATATATATATATATATATATTGCATAGATCTAACTTACGTCTCAACGGAGTATTTCCATCTCGGATGGCGAGTTCCTCGTTGTAATGGAGTTTCAAATTCCTCCCTAAATTTTGGTCCCTTTCTAATTCGAACGAAGCTGTTCGTTGGTTCTGTGGAAAGAAATGTGTGAGTCTGAATTTTCCTTTTACCATACAGTTATGTCCATCAATTAAAATGCAATGATAATTAATCTTATCATGACACAGAAGAAATATGCATATAATTTCACACATATATATATACATATGTGTGTGTGTATAAACATATATATATATATATAATATATATGTATATATGTACAGTATATATATATATATATATATATATATATATATATATATATATATATATATATATATATATATATATATATATATATAATATATATATATACATATATACAGTATATATATATATATATATATATATATATATATATATAAATATATATATATATATATATATATATATATATATATATATATATATATTATATATATATATATATATATATATATATATATATATATATATATATATTTTTGTGTGTGTGTGTGTGTATGGATGCATATAATCATATATATGGGTGTGTGTGTGTGAGTACGTATATGCTTGCATGTATTTATATGTAGTAAATCAAAATAAGTAAGAGTAGATTTATGAATTTTCGTATATATCTATGTATGTGATCAAGTTATTTTTTAATATATAATTATTTTACATTTGCTCCCGTGTTATTTAATAGTAGTCACTTACCTGTGGTATCTCTCTGAGTTTGAATGTCTGCTTCACCTATCGTCAGATTAAGACGGAGTTTAGCGAACTGTAGGGAATTAGGCAAAATATTATGAAATTAGACTATTTTATTCTGGGAACAGCTGTAAGGAATTAAACAAAATATTATGAAATTAGATTATTTCATTCTTGGAACAGCTGTAAGGAATTAGACAAAATATTATGAAATTAGATTATTATATTCTGGGAATAGCTGTAAGGAATTAGACAAAATATTATGAAATTAGATTATTTTATTCTGGGAATAGCTGTAAAGAATTAGACATAATATTATGAAATTAGATTAATTTATTCTAGGAACAGCTATAAGGAATTAGACAAAATATTATGAAATTAGATTATTTTATTCTGGGAATAGCTGTAAGGAATTAGACAAAATATTACAAAATTAGATTATTTTATTAGGGGAATAGCTGTAAGGAATTAAGCAAAATATTATGAAATTAGATTATTTCATTCTGGGAACAGCTGTAAGGAATTAGACAAAATATCATGAAATTAGATTATTATATTCTGGGAATAGCTGTAAGGAATTAGACAAAATATCATGAAATTAGATTATTTTATTCTGGGAATAGCTGTAAGGAATTAGACTTTATTCTGGGAATAGCTGTAAGGAATTAGACAAAATATCAAGAAATTAAATTATTTTATTCTGGGAGTAGTTGTAAGAAATTAAACAAAATATTATGAAATTATTATTTCATTCTGGAAATAGAATACGAGGCTACAAACTAAACTTAGGTCCCCAAATCAGAACAGTGTGACAACGGTCTGCTCCTTTAGAACTTACGGTAAGTATCTACAGACGATGTCAGTAAGGCCAATCGTAATTGGTGGAGGTTCATATTTAGAACTAACCATTGGTTATACTGGTCTCATTTATGGATATTTACTGCCAGCTTCCCATAAAACACAACAAAAGAACAGAAAATCACGGGATAATATCATCGAGCAAAGGTGAAAAGTAATTAAAGATACATAAAGTTGATCCAACAACAGAACTTAAAACGTCAAAGTAGAAACGCATAAACAGTTGAGACTAAAACTACTGGTGTATCATCAACAAGCAAAGACAAAAACATTTAAATGAACAGTAAAATCCCCTCCCTTACTAGCAACCAGCTATTAAAAATCTTTAGCTTGAAATATCTCTTTGAGGTTGCTCTGAATAAAATGAGAAGAAAGTGGGTAAAAGGTTTAAGTCAAATATGAGAGAAGGTTCTCCCATTTTTTTCTAGCATTAAAATTCTTTGTCCTCTTGAACAAAAATGATTTTGCTTCTCGCAATTGATTTAAACATTAGAGGAATTAGACTGGAAATTTTCAATAATTCATAGAAATTCTGGATAATGAATGCAAATGAAGACCTACCAAGCGTTAGGTAAATGGAGTGAAAATAGCTCTAGAAATGATGATGGTCCTTAATATCGAAGAAACGCAAGAGAGCGTCAAAGTTTCAGCACTGTTATTCATCCGAGATTCATTGACGAGTATTAAATTTTTAAATGTTGCAGTACTCGTGATGTTATGTCAGACATTAAAGAAGTT
Source organism: Macrobrachium rosenbergii (assembly GCF_040412425.1). Classification (NCBI taxonomy): domain Eukaryota; kingdom Metazoa; phylum Arthropoda; class Malacostraca; order Decapoda; family Palaemonidae; genus Macrobrachium; species Macrobrachium rosenbergii. Next base: position 17,745,349 of record NC_089750.1, read on the forward strand.
TTGCCTGTGCGTAATAGGAATATAGATATTTACATATACATACATAAATTCATGGTAAGGGAAATACTCAGACATTAAAGAAGTTTTGCCTGTGAGTAATAGGAATATATATATTTACATATACATACATATATTCATACGTATATATATATATATGTATATACTGTATATATATATATATATATATATATATATATATATATATATATATATATATATATATATATATATATATATATATATATATATATATATATATATATATATATATATATATATATATATATATATATATATATAAATTAGTTTGGCGTTTATGGCAAGTCAGAACTACCTTTCTTTGCTGTGCCTCTTCTTTGAGTTTCAGGATGGAATCCTTATCCTTGTTGAAAGCTTCCCCTAGGGTCTCCAGAATCTCGTCGAGTGTGACGACGCTGGAATCAGTTTCCTTCGCCTGTTCCGTGTCATAACACGGGCTGTTCCCTGCGTTGGTCATACTCCTGGGGACGACCCATTGGATATTCTTTGACATCAACGATACAAGAGCGTAGATGACGTCGGAAAGTGTCGTCTCGTTCTGAAAGGATATGGTGGTTTTATAACATTAGTATTATTATCATTTGCATGCATAAAAGGTCATTGTTTTAATTAGGCTGGATAATTGCATACCCATTTGCATACTCAGGTATACTTGGTTGTCTGCAAACATGTTATGTTTGTAAGGCTATGTAAGTGTACCTTACTATCTCTTCTTGTATATTCATACATGCTTACGTATATACATACATAAATTCATCAGGACCAGCAGTTAATTAAGTACGTATGTGGTAGTTACTGTTTTTGTATATATATATATATATATATATATATATATATATATATATATATATATATATATATATATATATATATATATATATATATATATATATATATATATATATATATGATTTATATATATATATGAATTTTTACAAATGATTTTTAATATCAAATTACAAATGTTTTTTACCTAGGAATATCCCCGATATCCCCGATGGGGAATGATCACTGAAGGGAATTTATAAGTGATAAATGGATCGAGACCCGGCAGTACCGATCCATTTATCACTTATAAATTCCCCTTCGGTGATCATTCCCCATCGGGGATATTCCCGGGGTAGCGTGAATTGATATTAAATAACATTTTGTAGTTTCATGTATATATATATATATATATATATATATATATATATATATATATATATATATATATATATATATATATAATTTTTGTTTATATATCTTCACCACAAGTTATTTTTCCTTAGTCTGGGAGGCACCAGAAGGTACCAGCTATTTTGTCACCCCCAATATTTTCAGGGATAAGGTTGGCCCTACCTTACCCAAGACGTTGGTGCCCATTTACAGCTGGGTTTGGGGCGACTGATGTTTACAAACCGAGATCGAGCCAAGGACTTTACAAATACAAATGAGACATTTGTATCGCGCCACGTTCCTCTCTGTAACGATCAGTTTATATGCTTTTATGAAGAATTCCTCAATTTAAGCAGAAATTAGTAAACTGTGAACTGTAAAGTTTTTCTTTAATTTCATTCTGTATTCTTTGCATTATAGCCCCTCCTTCAAGCTCACAACTAAACTTTGCGGCATCACTTTTTTATTGCAATCGTATTAGTATGTGGCGTTATCCCTCATTGTATCATTATAATATCACATTTGTACACGTGCCTCAGAACAAGTTCATGATCAGTACTGTTTATCATGCAAATTATACAGATCATACATTATTGTCCATTAAGAATATGATTACTAATGTATGATGTAGTGATTGGTTATGAAAGCTTTCATCAATCCCTCAAATGATTCCATTACACGTAATAATGTCATCATTATAATCTACCTTGTTCATCTGATATATGCGTTCCCTTTACTAATGGAATGTAACTCTCACTCTGAAGGTTTTTCTTGATCCTAATTAACTGTATGTGCTCATCTGAGCTCTGCCTCGGTCTAAGGGAGAACACAGAAACGCATCGGTGCTGCTGCTGCTTCAATTTCCCATCAAGGTTCGTTATGATTCATCAAACTTGATGCATATTGGGAGACACGGAAGGTTTTCATTTGTATTCCACCCCGATTTCCCATTAGGTCTCGTTGTGATTCATCAGATTTTATACACGTTTGGAGTCGTGGAAGACTCTGATTCGTGCTCTTTTCTGATTTTCTGTTGGGATTCGTTATGATTCAACGAACTTGATGCATATTGGGAGTCACGGAAGGATTTCACTTAAATGCAACTCAGATTTCCCATTGCATTTCGTTATGATTCATTAGACTCAGTGCATATTTGGAGTCATGGAAAGTTTTCGATTTGTATTCCTCAACGGTGGCGGAAATCTCAGACCTCGGGAGGCGAAGACATGTCTTGTTTTCTGTATCTGTTTTGGATTATTTCTTCATCATTCTTTGTAAACCGTTTATTTACTTGTCTTTGCCTTTGTTTCATAATAGAACTATTGCATAGTTTACAAACTCACTTGCAATTTAAGACAAGCTGCGCAAAAAAACAATTACCAAATGAAGACATGTGAATGTTATGCAAACAAGGCTTGTGCTGACAGAAATAAGATATATTAAATGGAGTTATTTTTGGCGATTTCAAAAGTTCATTTATACGGAACACTCTTCTCTCTCTCTCTCTCTCTCTCTCTCTCATACATATACATACTTATACACACACATACACACACACACACACACACACACACACACACACACACATATATATACATATATATATATATATATATATATATATATATATATATATATATATATATATATATATATATATATATATATATATATTCGTTCCACCTGAAGTTTTAAATGGTAGCATGCACAACATCACATGAAATTCTCGCTCTCTCTCCCTTTCAAGAAGTGCTACAGTAAGCAACTGAATAAAACAACTGCAGTTTGATAAGAAATATTCTTTTTCTATTGGTCTAAAATTTCGTTCATTTTCTTTATTATCTGTATGTCAGCATCAGTTGTGGCGGATTACCCAATAGACTAATTAGGCCAAGTCTAGGGCCCCAACAGCCTTGGGGGTTCCTGGTTCCAAAGTCGCTAGCCTGTATATTAAAAATTGTGTAGCTGCAAAGATTTTTGGAACCTTATATATATATATATATATATATATATATATATATATATATATATATATATATATATATATATATATACATATATACATACATATATATATATATATATATATATATATATATATATATATATATATATATATATATATATATATATATATATATATATATATATATTACCCTTAGCCTTGTTTCTTAAGAGGGTCCCAAAGAGTCTTACTCCGGCACTGACCATCAGCTATTTATATGAGAATCACATTTTACGTAACCACCGGAAGACCAACAGGTATTTTGTTATAGACGTGATAACGACAAACAAACATAAGGATATTAGCTTTCATAGAGTGCTATTGCTATTTACAAATAAGAAGTAAAAAACCAGATAGCCTACCGTTAGTAATGCATTCTTCTCAGGATGCTACAAAAAGGAATTCTTTTGGCGATTACAGTCATCAGCCATCAATCATATTTCAACCTCTGAGACTATAGTGTCCGATGATGATGATGACTATAGATGTCATTGAAGGATATTTCCGTAACGAATTCTCAAGAATATTTTACATTGTTTGAATGCGCTTCGCTTTATCATACGCGGCTTAAACAGTAATGTACTTCACATCGCTGGAAAGGCAATTTACCACTTGTACACTGTGTAAAGCGGAACTGGATATCTCTTTCTACGATGTATCGTGAGTTTTCTAAATAAAAGTAGAAAAATATTTGCCTCATGGCTAAGTTTTACTCATTTTATCAATATTCAGCTTTTGTGTGTTGGGATTTCTAAACACATCGTGATGAAGATCAGCACTTTAGCTTTAAAATGGCATCAAATCCGTTAACGTCATTTAATCCGTTAACGTAGAACGATGTATAGAGTTACACAGAACGAATAGGGAAAATTGTTGCTAAACATTTTTGCTCAGTAATTGTAGAGTGAGTGTTCTGGTACCGTGTGCAGAAAGATCTTGAGTCGCCCCTGCCCTCCTCCCCCCGGAAGATCCGACAAACCATAAGGATATTAGCTTTCATAGAGTGCTATCCTCAGATACCGTTAGGTTTCTAAGCATCAACCATTTCAAAGCGATGATGAGGAAAAAGTCATTGAAGACGTAAGTGCTACGTTGTTTGAAGGCAAGGGTCAAACGGCGAATCGCTAGGTTTTTAGAGCATCGATATTCTTGATTACGTGAGTTTTCTAAATAAAAGGAAAAAGATTTGGGGTTTATGGGATTTGCCTGGTGAATGGGGAACTACTACAAATCCGTTAAAGAGGTGGTGGTTTTGAACACTGGACCTCAACTGAAAATTTATGTTCGTCAGCATGCAGAAAGATCTTGAGTCTCCCTCTCTCTCTCTCTCTCTCTCATACCATTTCAAAGCTTGCTACGATTTCTTCTTGTTACGAAAGGAAAAGATTTGGGGTTTATGAGTGCCTGGTGAATGGGGAACTACTACAAGAGGTGGTGGTTTGCACTGGACCTCAACTGAAAATTTATGTTCGTCAGCATACGCTCTCTCTCTCTCTCTCTCT
>NC_089750.1:17752552-17805052 GCF_040412425.1 Macrobrachium rosenbergii
ATACAACTGGCAACGAGAGAGTTCTATATTTATTGAGAGAGAGAGAGAGAGAGAGAGAGAGAGAGAGAGAGAGAGAGAGAGAGAGAGAGGTGTTGTTAGTGCTTGTGTTTGCAGCCTTGAATAAACTTGCTTTTATAGACTCAACATTGATAGTCCGTAAAAAAAAAATAAAAAATACAATGTCCTCGACCTATATAACTTCAATTTAGGGTAAAGCAACTAAAGAACTTTCTATTGAGAAAAAAAAAGTTGGAAGCATATTGATTGTTGAATTAACCTGGATAATTCATACAGTACCTACTGCTCTATCTCTCTCCGTCTTTCAGGATGGTGAAAAGGTAGTTTAAAATTTACTTTACATTTAGAATTTCTCTTCTGTATATTATCTCTCGCTGGTGAAGATAATTGAATATGTTCAGATACGTTAATGTGTCATGGTAATGTTAACTGATTCTCAATAGGATATAACATGTTTTGACATCATATTAACATTTTCTGTGAGAGAGAGAGCAAGAGAGAGAGAGAGAGAGAGAGTCTTTGAGATGCTTGCTTGTGTGGTTTAATGTGTTTTCCTTTGTTTAAAGACAACATTTTAAAAGCTTTTGAGTGTCGAGAAATTTGTTAATGTTATTCTCCTTATGATAAAGACGACGGTTATGCTGCAATTTTTACTTAACAAGAATTACGAAAATTTCATGCAATTGTTAAGAAAATATAATGCTACAGGTAACCATAGGTAAGAAGTCATTCTCTCCATCAAAGTGATAGAAAAGATGAAGTAATATAAGGTAACGAGCCATAACGTTACGACATTGTCTAACAAGAATAAATGAAATGAGTTGAGAATATTTCATCACTGACATCAACAAACCAGGCAGATATCTTATAATATATTACAAAAATAGAGATGAGGAAACCTTTCCTGTCTGGTATTTCCTAAGGTTTGTAAAAACAACAGCAATTTCCCATTTCTGAATTAATTCATAAATAAAAAAAACAACAATTTCTCTGAATACGATGATATCTCTCCCGGAAATTCTTGACGAAGAACAATTTATTTGCAGATATAAGGGAAATTCATTTGCAATTTCAGTCTACATATTGCAATTTACAGAAAGGAAAGATGCAGTTCTGTAATTTCATAAACTGGAATATATGTTTTTAAAAATAAGCAAATTAAAGCAGACTTGCATTTGGAAGTTCAAGTGACTTTCTCCTGAATAAAAAAATATATATATAATTTTGGATTTTGTCGTTTTCATTATTAATATCACTACTTTTTTAATATGGAGATATGCCATGTAAACTGCTGAATCACCTTGGATGGCTGATACTGCATATCTATCTATTAGTCTATCTATCCATCTATCTGTTTGAAGTATTGGAAGTGCTGATTAGATTTAAGAAAAGATGCCAGTCTAATAAAGCCCAACTATTTTCGGATAAGTATCTTTATTGTTCATGAGCCTTTGTGCTGGTGTTAGAATGATTGAACTGCTGGGATGGCAAAGTTGCTAGTACGATTATGTCAATTTATTCTACCGGATTTGATCTAGTTATTTATGAACGTGTTTCCTTGTCTCGAATGAGAGAGAGAGAGAGAGAGAGAGAGAGAGAGAGAGAGAGAGAGAGAGAGAGAGAGAGAGAGAGAGAGAATGCTTTCACAGATATCCTGGAATCACAAGTTAGACATGGTGTTGTTACCGGGTAAAATTCCCCACGTGTTTTTATAAGGAAACACATTCTACCAGTTTAGGCCAGGGATTAATTTTAGAAACTCTTCTTGCGCAGACGGGGAGAGAGAGAGAGAGAGAGAATATTCGCATAGGTATGTCGAAATCACAAGAGTTAGACATGGTGTAGTTCAAAGTAAAATCCCCACGTGTTTTTATAAGGAAACTCATTCTACCAGTTTAGGCCAGGGTTTAATTATAAAAACTCTTCTTGTGCAGACCGGAGAGAGAGAGAGAGAGAGAGAGAGAGAGAGAGAGAGAGAGAGAGAGAGAGAGAGAGAGAGAGAGAGAGCAGGAAGTGGGAATTTTCCTCTAGTGATGTGACTTCATGAAGGAACAATTAACTTGGTTTTGCTTTTTTCCCGGTTCATCTGAAATGTTTAAATGCTTTCCTCTTTCTGTTCAACAGGACAGAAAATGAATAAACGAATTTATTTTAATAAATGAATGTAATTTCCAACAACGATTATGGGCCACTCACAAAAGTCAGAAAAATCTGGATCTTGAAAACTGGCAGAGGAAATATGAATCTCAAACACTTAAGTGGAATAAATGCTTGTCTTGAAATTTTACTGTTTTATAATCTTGTCTGACGGAGACTAACAAATGCGGGTTTTAGCGATTTGTAAAAATAACTGTCAAGATTGACTGATCCAATAACAACATAAAACACTTCCAAACAAAAAAAAATTAATTCATTTTACTGTCACTATGTTTATGTCTTCAACAGAATAAACCACTTCTTATTTAACAAAATATAACTATACAGAAAAATAAAAGAGGTTTCCTGTGATAATACAGAAACACTCTATAAGTGTAAATTTTTTAGGGACCCCTCAAGAAAACGATTTCAAGATGAAAACGCGTGTCACAGTTACATGATGTTAATTCATTACATCAGATAAGAGGTTCATTTTAATACATAAAAATAAAAACAATTACATAGAACATGCAAGTTTTAGGACTTGTTCGAGTACGCTCTCTTGTGTTAATATAAAGGCATTGCATTTTTTTTTTTTTTTGCTCAAAAACTGAAAGTTACAGAATGGTGGACATGGAATTTTCTCACGGTTGTCTAATTTTTGCAACGTCATCCAATTTGCACAAACATGTATGTACTGTATATACATACATACATACATACATACATACATATATATATATATATATTATATATATATTGTATATATATATGTATATGTATATATACATATATATGTTTGTGTGTATGTATGTGTGTGTGTGCGCACACGTATGAATGTATGTATAGCTTGGCATGCATGAGTTTCAAAATGAAGAGCTTTATGTCTGGCTTCTTGTACGTATTAACGGAATAAAAAAACTCGAGTTGTATTGAAATTATCGTGTGATTTTTCAGCTGTGTATCATTGACTTTAGACTAGATTATTAGTGACATAATTTCTTGATATTTACTACATTCTAATAAAATATTTCGATATTACATTATTTTTCACCTCCTACACACACACACTGCACTGAAACCCCTTTCATTTGTCAGCTAGTAGCTTGTTAAGTTAATGATTTCCTGCTAATTAAAACCCTTGTCTTGCCACCCAACAGAAAAAGCACTTTACGGTATTCATGATTCGTATTGACGACGTAGGATCTAAGGCATGGATCGTACTTTGTGAGACATCCCGAGGTGCTACGATACCTTGGATTTATTTTGGGCAGGAGAGGTAGCATATGAGGAAGGTTTTAGGGTATATAAAGGAGAGTACTGTGGCGTTGCTTGTAAAGTTAAATGTTCTAAGAATCTTTTTCGCCCATAATGTATAAAGTGCTGAAAATTATTTTGTACATTCGCGCTTATATTCACTAAAAAAAACACAATCTTATTAAAAATGTATGGCAATAGTGGGTCATTTTCGTTTATACGAAACGAAATTAACATTTACTAATACAGAGGATGTGCAAGTTTTTTACAAACTATTCATCGTATGACAATACAGATTTTAACAAGACATGAAGCGTATTATATGATGAGCAGCTTATTTTTCGCCCCTTTTTGTTTATTTTCCGTTTTCATATCAAAGCAATTTTTTAAATTTTATTTTTCGGTGCCAACCTAATAATACTACATTCATAACTTCACACTGAGTATTCTTACTAATTTATTAACATTTTATCTTGATACGTCGTTATTATTCATAATTCCTATTCAGAACGTTAGCAGTTTGAGCTATATTTTTTGTATGCCAGTGACTGGCAAAACTTGTGCAGCCTAGTCATGCTAAGCCCACATAAACAAAGATATACATATATATATATATATATATATATATATATATATATATATATATATATATATATATATATAGATATATATATATATATATATATATATATATATATATATATATATATATATATATATATATATATATATATATATATATATATATATATATATATATAAATTAATCTTATTAGGTCCAAACACAGCCACATATTATCGTATTGATCAAACACGAACTCGCAAACACTTCGTGAAATCCAGGGAAGGGCAACGGGATTGGAGTTGATTAGATTAGTCTTCAGCATTTTACTTCTTTACTGCAATTCTCGAAATGCCTCACTTTTGGTGAGACGAGGAGATGACATCATGATGCGGGCATCCTGATGTACAGATTGGAAGAAATTATCTTATTAAAGTGTCCTTTAGACGGGTACCTTCCATACTTCTCCCACTTGTTCGTGCGCGAACCCTGACATCCGTCAGTGGTATTTCTGGGACCCTCCTCCGCACTTTTTTTTTTTTTAAGTTAGCATGCTGACACTGTCTTAATCGCCCCCACTCCAAGCGTGGGGAAGCTCCACCCTCTGGAGAATATTTGCAACCTTGAACCTTTTACCCACCTTTCAAGTTGTTACATATTGCAACTTAAAAGGGCGGTTAGGAATTAAAGGCTGATACCTTCTTCCTCTCATTTGCTTTTATCTTACGATGAATTACCGAGAAGTAAAACGACGTAATAAAATAGCGTCAGTTTTTAATGTCAGTATGTTTGACCCATTCGGGGTTCTAAAACAAGAGGTTGTTCTACAGAAATGATCACGATTTCGTCCTCCTCCTCCTCTCTCTCTCTCTCTCTCTCTCTCTCTCTCTCTCTCTCTCTCCCTTCACCTCGCATGCACACCCACACTTTCAGTCAGAGCGCCTTCTGTCTATCTTCGCAGAATGTAGGTCGTTAGTTCAGCCTTACTATGCCAGTACCTCTAATTATACCTGCGGCTATGGAGTAGAAGGTACCAGTAGAAACTATGTTTATTTCCTTTTCTCTTTTCTTTCTTGCTTTTCCTGCCAACTAATTTTCGCTTGAAACATAAGTATAAAACGGGTGGAGAGAGAGAGAGAGAGAGAGAGAGAGAGAGAGAGAGAGAGAGAGAGAGAGATTATACATCAAGACAATAATTAGTTAAGGATGGCATTACCTCATACTCCATGACGGGTGATGGTGGCTTAGGCTCTGAAATATTCAGAACGGCGTCTGTCAACTGAGTGACGTCATTCACAGCCTGTGATATGTAGAAAATACTTCCTTTTCGCTCTTCCGGGTCGAGGTCAGCTTCAGTGGAATAATCTAGAGAGAAAAAGATTGAGAAAGATCGTTACATAAATATTTTCTGATGAAGCCAAACAACTTGACTTGTGAAATTGATGGTTAGGTTTTCATGTGAGGGATGGAGTTAAAAATTCGACTCTCCAACAGGTACAAATATATATTCAAACTTTTTATACGCCACCATATCAATTTTAGCAATAATGTACACTGTTGTATGAAGCAGTGCATGGTTTATAAATCACTGTGACTATTTTAAAGCTATTTTAACAAAGGTAAGCAGAATATGCGCCTACTTTATTAAAAAAAAAAAAATAGTATGATCATACTCAAAACAAATTTTGCACTGATATTGGGACTACAACATAAATATTAAATATCAAAATTCAAACACTACAGTTTTATACAAAATTTCAAGGTATACACTATACATGTCCACTTATACACGAAGTGTATATACATTATGACACTGATTTACTGAGAATTTATGTATATTTCTGGAACTTATCGCTATAATAGTGAAATTTTTCCCGAGAGAAATAAGAAAAACATTGACAACGCTATACAGTTCTATGAATCTCCAGCCACCCACCAATTTATCTGAATTCGAAAGCAGAAGGGAATTCACTGCAATTTTTCGGTTTGTAAAGAGTTAGTTGAAATGAATGCTTTGATGAAATACGACAAGATTAATGAAAGGACACGTTACCGCATCCACACCTGCAATAATTTGAGGAAAGACTCAGTACCCTTGCTCAAAGGATATAACCTAAAGAAACGTGAATTGAACTGAATATAGAATTTAGGCCAAAGGTCAAGCATTGGGACCTATGAGGTCATTCAGCGCTGAAACGGAAATTGTCATTGGTTTGAAAGGTTAACAGGAGGAAAACTTCGCAGTTGCACTATGAATCAATTGTTAGGAGAGGGTGGAAAGTAAGATGGAAGAAAGAGAATGTGAAAGGAGGTACAGTAAAAGAAACAAAAGGGGTTGCAGCTAGTGGAAAAGAAAGACCTTTACGGTCCTTAAAAGTCACCTTAGGTCATTTCCCTCAGAAAGCCACTTGGATATTTCAGATCTGCAACCTGAATATCAGACTATAAAGCACTTCCGAATTATCTGAAGCATGCAGATAAAGAAGAATATCAATGAAGGTAGGTTGAAAAATATCGAAAAATTTACAACTAAGCACTGTAACGTGATTAAGTGACATAGGTAAAGGTAATTAAGGAGTATGCTTAGAAAATCCATAATCATTATGAAATGTTCAGTAAAATAAAACTCATTCTGATATCATAATTACTTATATATAAATATATATATATATACATATATATATATATATATATATATATATATATATATATATATATATATATATATATATATATATATATATATATATATATATATATATATATATATATATATATATATATATATATATATATATATATATATATATATATATATATCACACATTACCACAGGTGAAAAATAAGAGACAGGGTGTAGGTCTGACCGGTTTCGACTTTATTTCCCAACCTTCGTCAATGGTTTGGAAATAAAGTCGAAACCGGTCACGACCTACTCTTATTTTTCACGATAAATGAACCACGTACAAAAGTGATTACAATCCTCATATATATATATATATATTTATATATATATATATATATATATATATATATATATATATATATATATATATATATATATATTATATATATTTAATTATTTATTGATTTTCTTGAATATTCCTCTCACTCTTTCTGTTAAACCAAACAGGATCAAGGTGGATCAGCAGGTAGGAAAAGCCAACAAACAAAGTAAGCAATAATCACATTTATAGGAAGAGCGACATCAAAATAATATATTCTAATCTACCGTAAGACGTGACAATACTTCGTTAGGGAACTCTCCTTTGCAAGTTGCTTATAGCAGCTGATGAATAAAACACCTTAGACCAAATGGGTTACCGGTTACTCTGTGTTCCGAGCGATCTTATCTACACACTTTTATTTGTTTACCTATTTAAAAGTAATTATGATATCAGACTGAGTTTTATTTTACTCAACATTTTATAATACTTATGAATTGTCTAAGCATACTACTTAATTACCTTCACCCGTGTCACATGACCACGTTATAGCGATTTGTTGTTAATTTTCTTTTTTTATAGTTTTCAACCTACCTTCATTAATATTCTTCTTTATATATATATATATATATATATATATATATATATATATATATATATATATATATATATATATATATATATATATATATATATACATATATATACATATATATATATATATATATATATATATATATATATATATATATATATATATATATATATATATATATATATATATATATATATATATATATATATATATTGAGAGAGACAGACACAGACAGAGAGGGGAGAGAGAGAAACTTGGTGACTTTTGTATGCAGCTGAAGTATTTACATGTGGAAGCACCACAGACTAGAAAGTGTCTCGTCCTAGCAGAATAGGAAATTCTTCAGTGCGAGGCAGAACTTTATTTTGGAAAATGATCCTTATTTTTACTTACATTAAGAAAAACAAATAGAAGTTATTCTCAGAGTTGAGAGGAGTGTAACGTCAAGCCACTCTAAAACAAGTTACAACAGTTGCATGCATGCAAAACATTGTTAAAGGAGGTTTATAATTAGCGATTTTGGGATAAAGATAAGAAAATGGTGAAGGCTGGTTTTACACATGATCATGTGACGTCTTAGATTAATGATCAAAAAATAATTTGCCTATTCACCCTCTACTTAGAATACTAGCAATACTGCGTACCAATAATGACTAAGAGGAAACCCCGCGAAGCAGTTTTCCAGCATGTTCTGGCCGAGGTTGCATGAGTGACTATTACCAGTTTTTGCGCATGACCGTCGCTGGGACTTCCAGAAAGCCTTCAACAAGGTTTTATAAATTCCAGGCCTTGTAAAAATTTATTATATAAGTGTTTTCCGAAGCGACGAGTTGAGCGAATTTAGAAGTTTAGTCATCTCCAACTGGAACGTTTTCTGTTTTTGCCAATTAAAAAAAGGACAGGAGCACTTTAACTTCGGTATATACTTTGTGCTAAACAAAAACAAAAAATTATCCATTTACCTCTCCTGGCTCTTTCAGGTTGCTTGGTTCGAGAATAAAATCCCTGCAAGGCCTCTTATCCACATCAACGCCACTCCTTTCCTTATGGACCGTCATTGTGCAAGAGCCCATACTGGCATAAGGCCGGCTCGATCTGTACAAATCATCGACCTACAAATCATCGACCTTCCCTTGCTTCGTAAAATTAAATAAAGGGTGAATAATAATGATTATAATAAGAATATGAAGCTGAAAGGGGACCACTGACATCGAATATTAAACCGCCTGTATGAGTACTAAGCAATCCGGCATTGCAATTAGCAATCCAATGCGAAAAATGCTTCTTGTGGTCTTGGCGTAAACTTCGAACACGGTCAGCGGGATAATGATGTTAGGTTCATTAAACAGAAGATACAAAATAGTTAATGGGAAAAAAATCCAGGTTCTCCCTTTTAAAGTCGGTCATTTACTTCTACCGCATAGCAACCACATAGCAAGGAAACTCTTGAACGCTAGTGTATAATATGTCAACTACTTTTTGCCCACAAGTGAAAATCAGATGAGAAAAACGGTTCTTATGGTCTTCAGGCAAACCTCGATCCTAGACATCCAAGAGACGACAGGCTTAGTATACAGGACAAGGCGAAAGCTGACTCCCCTTCGTTTCGTAAGTCGTCCTCGTACACATGATTCTGTTAATTCAATTTGTCATAATGGGAAAATAATGCCGGCGATTTCCTTATATGAATAAATGTTATAACGAAGTTTAAGCAGTGTTACCTACGGTCGACGACCTTCATGTAGTAGCGGTAGTATGCATCTAGATTGTGTGAATTGTATTTGTATATTCTGAGCTGAAATAAAGGATATTATTATTATTATTATTATTATTATTATTATTATTATTATTATTATTATTATTATTATTATTATTATTATTATTATGGGAAAATGGTGCAGATTAATCGTGTTAATGATGCTGATGTGTTTTCGTTGACTGCCTCGCGAGCTACTTGGGATTTTAGTTCAAGGCCGCCATGCTATAATTTCAAAGAGAGAGAGAGAGAGAGAGAGAGAGAGAGAGAGAGAGAGAGAGAGGGGAAGTTTCAAGGAGTCGAAGCAAAAAGTTTTCCAAGCCTGATTTTCAAGAGCAGTGATTGAAACTTCGCATTAATGTAATCAATCAATGTAGCAAGTATTGGAACACTAACCTTGCGGCAAGTTAAGACCAGGAGGTAGATTAACGAAACAGAAATTAGCTTTTTCTATTTTTTCTCCAATCCACCAGTTCATTGGCTGGCCCATTTATGCACATACATAGTCAAGATGGAGATCATATGATGCTAGAGATGAAAATAAATGCCATTCCCGTCTACTTCTTTTGTTTGGGAGCGGTACTCAGGGATTGTCTTTGTTCGACTTATAGAAATGCCACTTCTATTCTACGTATGATAATAATGATAGATTAAGGACGTACTTTCACGATACAAATCTAGCTTAATTCACTGTCTCCACCAAAACGGTTCCGAAGAATTTGGAAGCATAAAGCCTAATAGATTTTTCATACGAAAGCAAACGCACGATCCAGATGTCCAAACTCTTCTGCAGATAAACCAGACTCCCAGTAAGAATGTCGATGGCTCCCTCTGGCGACACTAACACGATTGCAGATTGGAGACACTTCACAAATATGACACCTCAACTAACTCGGCGGTTTAACCCAGACCTTCTCAGGCCTTGAGGCGCGCAGTTGATTCTAACTCTTTAAAGCGAAAGCTGGCGCCTTATTACGCCCACTTCAGGAACCTTTCGTATGACTGGTGGTTTATACTAGTTCTAGCCAACACTAGGCGGTTCTTTCTAGCTGGATATGACTTTTCTAAGGAGGCAATCACTAGCACGTTTTTGAAGCACATCTAGAATAATGTTGAACATTTAAGAGTGAGGCTAACAGCTAGCATTATACGAATTATACTTTCATGATGGTGACCATTATAGTTCAAATATTATGATTATCTTTTTGCACTTTAACTCGGCTAATACTATATCTGAAACTTCATTATCTCCAATATTTACGTACGGAGCGATAGTTAATACCTAATGCAAGACTCCGGATCCCTAAGTTTTTTACTGGCGCCATATGCGAGAAATTTGTTACGGTGTCTGGTCGAAAGGGTCATAGAGTAACCTGAGCTTAACGATTAGTTTCTACACAAATTATGCCGAGATTTTTCCTGTGACCTTGATTCAGATCACACCCTTCTCACAAGCGAAGAATAAAAAATATCAAAAGAAGTAACAAACAATTTAGAATATGAGAGAGTAATTTACGCTTATCAAAGGTCCTATGATTATACATCAGGTTCACCGACTTTGTTTATGAAAACGGGAATCATATTTTTGCAGTATCTCAGGTTTGTGAAATTTAGACAATATTCGCATAATGGAAGAATTGTGTTAGATTAATTTCTAAATAACTTTATTTTTTATTTTACTTCTCCTGCAGAAATCAGAACTCGAGATTTTTACGTTAAAAACCTGAATATGCTTTCCCATACAAGTAAATAATACAAACCTATTTTGGCACAGGTAAAAAATACCCCGTTATGTTTTATGTGCAATTATTCCTAACCCTTAGCTAAAATGTTTTTATATCTCAGCCATCAGAATCTTTATACTTTAGATGAAAATATTTTCCTATTCCTTGTTAAAAAAATCCTTATGTTAGTTATAACAGTGTGCCCTTCCCTAAAAACAACATATCTTTTTACCTTGACAATTTAAATTTTTATGAATTATTTAAGGTGTGTTTCCCCTGACTATAGAGATCTTAGTACCTTCGCTCTCTCTTCAGTTCTTTGGATAAAAAGTTTTAATGCCTTAAGCAAATTACCTTTACATTTTGGTGAAAAAAATTTAAACCTGGCCTAACAATGTTTATAAGCCTTGGCTATATGAATAAACAACATCAGAAAAGTTTCTTTCATGGTCAGAACATCCAGTACTTATGTGCATAAACATGAAAAAATGTTAACAATCCATTTCAGAAATCATCTGACTTGTTATCTGATTCCATCCAAGTTCTGATGGTAGACCTGATTCCAGGTGTCACTATCAGGCCTCCTGCAGTTTGTAGAAAGTTTTCACACCTTACCAGGCTTACGGGTCGGCCTATGGTAATGGCCCAGGCTCACCGGACCCCAAGCTATGGGCAGTGACCGCCTATGGCCCTGAGGCTATGATGGAACCTTTGCGCACAGGCTGGGTCGGCTGTCTAACGGAGGGCCTGCTCTGCCCCTCGCTAACCCCCTTTAACATTTCAAAGTGTCTCTCCGTTTCACGCCATTTCAGTTCAATGACGTCACAAAAACTGCGCAAAAAAGTTAATGTTAACGGTTTCAGTTTTTTTATTCACAATCAGATTCTACAGTAATATATATATATATATATATATATATATATATATATATATATATATATATATATATATATATATATATATATATATATATATATATATATATATATATATATATATATATATATATATATATATATATATATATATATATATATATACGTACACCTTGCCCAAAAACGTACCTTTATCCCTTCACCGAAACAAAATATCCAAATACCTAAACCAAACATACAATAATAACTTTACTAAAACTATATTTATGTCTTAGCAATAAAGCAAAACCGTCACCTTTGTTGCAGGGGGGGGGGGAGAACGGAGCAGACGTCTGCGCATAACGGGACCTGCTTGAACGAGCTAAACCTCGAGGCAACACCATCGACTTTGGGATCTTTTCAAGGTCTGAGAATTCTACTGCAACAGTAAAAGAACTGAAATATTGCTTTTAACATAAAATAAAAAAAAAATATTTCTTGTTTTTTATGACTTCATCATTATGATAACAATCAGCCTGTAAGTAGATATAATAAAATCTTTATTATATCACTCACATTACCTTGAGTACGTCAGCGAACTGATTATTCAGTCTTGAAACGACGTTACACGATGTATTTTCAAAGATATGGCCTAACCTTCAAACTAATAAAAATGCAGTGGAGGGGGATATTAAAAAAAACGACACTGGGAGAAAAAAAACTGCAATAGAAACACAAATGTCAGAACATTTCTTTGAATGTGACGATTAAAAAAAAAAATATGGAAATATACTTATAACATGACTCTCGGTCCAAAATGAATCAATCATTTCCTAAACAATAAACGACTGTGGTAATAATTAAATACATACCGAAGAACAAATAAAGAATCAGTTATAAAATTGAACTTAATTATTATTCCTGTCATCTATTACCCATCCCCTTTTAAGTTTATAGAAAAAAAGTAACGGTACATTTAATTTGACCACGATGCACTGCGAGCCAGTGTACAAATAGCTGTTGTGGTTTTCTGCGGAGGTTTTGTTATCGGGGGCGATGTCGATGACGCAGCCTCCCCTGCCGTGACGTCACTCCGTACGTGACGTCATAAATGTGTGACTGGTGACGTCACATAGGGATGATTCGCTCTGCCCACATGAATCCGTTCATTTTCTTTTTATTTTGGTAGACCAGTGAGGTGTTTTATATATGCATATATACATATGTATATACATACATATATATACATATTTATGTGTGTGTGTGTGCGAGCGTGTAAGTGTGTATGTGCGTAAACGAACTCCAATATTTATGCATACCTATTCTACAAAGACCAATAACTATAACAACAATAATAGGTGAAAGATCATTCAGTGGTATTTTTATTCCTATGAGTCAGCGGCTAATCTGTTTTCCTAGAACCGCGTGGGATTTTCGCCCTGCATGACCTCGTAACCGGACAAGAAAAGTAGGAAAGGAAATACTCTACTGAGATAACACTGTTTATTTACATTGTACCTGACTGTCTTCACGCAAAGACGTAAATAAAAATTATGAATAGCAGCAATAAGTAACACTAAACCAAATCGAGTATGCGATAGCTAATTCTCCGAATTCTTTTACATATCTTTATGACGCTCACTTCCCGTTGTTGAATAGCTCTCGGGATCACTTTCCAGGTATTCGCATGAAATTAATTTATCGTGCTTTGTCGTCTATGCCTGTCAGCAAGCATTGTAGGGCTTCTCAACAGCGTGAAAGAAACTTTTACCGAGACGGACAATTTGATTTCCACATGAAAGTCAGAGTCATTTTCATACCACCGCTTGGTACCAGGGGCAAATCTTGTTGAAAGCTGTGCATATCCAGCCGCAGAAACGATAGAATTATATATAAGTAAGGGACCAGCTCTATGGTTCGAATGGGGGCTGATAACCAGAGAGAAAGTAAGAACAGATTCAAGAAAGTAATTAAAAATAATTCCTTCAAACCAGACATGAATAAAGATGTAAAGCACAAGATAAATCTCTCAAACCAGGGGAAGAGAAGTCCAGGACGGATATCGGAATGCAAGTACAAAAAAACCTTCTGGCCAGAAACAAAGAAAAAGAGCAAATCTAAGAGCTACCTTCGGTAAATACACCAGAATGATAATGACAGCATATTTCTAATGAATTATAATACCCGATCTTCAGGAGTACTTACCATTTTGCTGGTGTTTCATGGTAGAGAAGGCATTTGCAATGAGGCTTATCTGAGAGGACATAATTTATTGATTATATAAGTGATGTGTCCAAAAACCAAACCACGGTGCCTAGTCTGTATTCACCGAGAGCACTTCTTACACACTGCAATAAAACTGTGGCGCAGTTATTTATCTATAAATACAAATTGGTATTAAATTCAACGTTCGTTCTTCTGAGAGTCAACACGATTAGCTATGCTAGCGACGTTACACCAGCAAACTCCAGTGCTCTACTGAAGGCGTGCTGTATCATATAGTGGGGTCCTTCAAGACTGTCTGACCCAAACATGAGCCTGTGTAGGTAAGAGAAGGTAACTTCTGGGACCGATCCGGGGAAGAGTTGCCACGTTGCAGTATACGACTATTTATGTACCATGCTTTTACGTCTCCGGTGTCTCGTCATTTCCTTCATTAATTTCTTTGTTTGAACAAAGAGTTAAAATATTACGAAGTTTATGATGTATCCCGTACTTTGTACACATGCATGCATTAAAATGTGACGTGTAGATTTGACGAGTTTTTAGATTACTCATCGTATGTCATTAAAAAAATATAATTGTTAGGTTATAATTATAACTTCGCTGGCAAAGACCTTGCATCTCTAATGGCAAATGGTATAACCGCTATAAAAAGCATGAGAAAAAGTGTAATTTCAGCGATAATAAGCATTATGGTTGGTCGTACGAATGTTGCCTTACGCCGTCTTAATTTCTGGTTTTACCAACTTCAGCCTGGTTATCAAGAACTATGGACGTAGACGAAACAGCTTTATGCAATCAGTATATGAAGTACCACAGTACATAATCGCACAGCATTTTCACTTGTAGTTAAATATAATATCTCACTGATCTAAAGTTTATCTGTGCCATGGTGATTCCCCACCTTGGTTCGCCTACCATGAAACAATCAAGGATATTTTTGACACGTCAAAAAGTAATACATGCATCATAGTAATAACATCCCTTCAGCGGAAATATATGATTAAGGGATACAGCAAAAATTATAGTAAAAAATATCGTAACAGTGCTCATCCTCTTTGCTGGAGGGGAGAATTAGGCAAACTGGCAACATCCTCGGGTAACGAGCTACCTCAAGGTGACTTAGAGGGGTGCCTGCTTCTTCACAACTGCACCGTTCTCTTCACTCAACAACACCGTAAGTTCTCGTTTTATCAACGGGTTTAAGGCGATATTATTTCCATGTCAATTATATTTTACCAGTCTTTAGTATCCTTGAAGTCTTCATTTTATTATTATTATTATTATTATTATTATTATTATTATTAATTAACATGATGACGTCAATGACCCCCAAGGTGCCCTGGAGCTGAAACGTTTTCATACTGGGAAAATTTGTCTGCATCGTTTTCATCAGATTTCTTTGCCTGTATCCAGGTCCTTGTCTGTTCGTCGCATGGTATCTGGCGTCCTCGGCATCGCAAGCAAAAGAATTAATATTTAAACATTCTGTAACTATATTTATCCATACAGTTGATGTTTATGATATGTAAAATGTCAACACTCATATGTGCTCGGTTTTATGGCTTTTTAAAGAAGAAAGTTTTTTTTATGAGAACAGGTAACAATCAAGATGGCTAGCGAATCAGAACGAATGACATGGTTTTTAACTCACCTAGCGTGTAGTGAGAAAGAAACTGAGCGTTGAATTTGTCGTGTATTTTAAATGATGAACGTTGATGCTCTGTCACTGTCCAAAGTTGAAAACGAAATTACTTCAGTACAATATATTTCCATAATAATAGGAGATATATAAAATTTACAAGCGCATGTATATATATATATATATATATATATATATATATATATATATATATATATATATATATATATATATATATATATATATATATATATATATATATATATATATATATATATATATATATATATATATATATATATATATATATATATATATATATATATATATATATAGTATATATATATACATATACAGTATATATATATGTATATATATATATATATATATATATATATATATATATATATATATATATATATATATGTGTGTGTGTGTGTGTGTGTGTGTGTGTGTGTGTGTGTGTGTGTGTGTGTGTGTGCGTGTGTTTGTGTGTGTGTATAGTCATATACTTGATGCAAACATTTACATCTAGAATATATATATATATATTTATATATATATATATATATATATATATATATATATATATATATATATATATATATATATATATATATATACACACACATCACACACACACACACACACACACACACACACATATATATATATATATATATATATATATATATATATATATATATATATATATATATGAGTGTGTGTTCTAGAGGTAAATGTTTCCATCAAGTATAGGAGGATATACTGTACGTGAGAAAAGAAAAAGACCGTATTTAATTCCGAAATGTATTAAAATTAGGAATATCACGAAATATAGTTTCACAGTTTGTTGGAAATCACCTTTATCGATACCCTGCATTCATATCATTAGTTGTCACAAAACTTTAGTAAAGAATGGAATGATGAGGAACTCACTTTAAGCGTCTCAAGTAAGCGTTCCCTAGAGCGAAGGGACGGTGAGTATAATAATATATTTTGCGAGTAACTGCATGCTTATGAAAACCGGACCCCGTCACTGAAAAAAGTGGTTTATAAAACGAACCCGATTTTCTTTCGTCCCCCCAGTGACAGGCTAAGAAAAACGTAAACAAGAACAAGCAAGTAAAAAAATGCGCCAAAGTTTCTTCAGCGCAATCGAGTTTCCTGTACGGCGTATAACGCTGTATGAAACTCTCAGCCACGGCCATGAAACTCTCAGCCGCGTCCCATGAAACTTTCAGCCATGGATCGGCGGTGGCATGTGTTGTTGGCACCTATGGCGGTGCCAGACGCACGATCATGGCTAACTTTAACCTTAAATAAAATAAATACTACTAAGGCTAGAGGGCTGCAATTTGGTATGTTTGATGTTTGGAGGGTGGATGATGAACATACCAATTTTTAGCCCTCTAGCCTCAGTGGTCTTTAAGATCTGAGGGAGTACAGAAAAACTGCGGACAGACAGACAAATATCCATCTCAATAGTCTTCTTTTACAGACAACTAAAAGGTGTAGGGTTGGCATCAAGGAACTTTTCAGCACTTTAAGACGAAAGATATTTTTTAAAAAGATCATATTTCCTCTTATGCAAAAAATACCATACTTCTCTTATTGTTTGCTAGATCAAATATTAATATAAAAATTATACAGAAATTATCAAAGTAATTCACTGAAAAGTCGGAAACTCGTTCTCAGAAAATTTAATACGAGGTAGACTTTAAAGTCAATGCAAAACCTTTCGTTGCTAAACCTAACCTTAGCATCTTTTTATATTCTGATAGTGTGCCTGCATTTATAAGTCTGTTTACAGTGCACCACTGAAAGTAAATAACTGGTGGAAATGAATAACCACTTGAAAATAATATAACCCAAAGAAATTAAGACACTATGTAAGCATCCCCTCACCTTACTGCATTGCTTTCTTACTTTTATTTCCTGTTTATTCCATTTGGTGTCTTTTTTTTTTTTATTAATTTTTCCTTTATTAGGAAAGAAAATTATGTTGAATTATCGGAACTTGAAATTCCCGGCATAATTCTCTTCAAGGAAAAACCTAAAATATGTGAGAAAAACGAAAATGAAATAAGAAGACTGTAACTGATGAAAGAGTTAAAAAAAGAAAAAGAGCTATTCAGATTCATATACCCAGAGTAAAAGTGTAAGTAAAATAAAAGAAAAAAAGAATCTGGTACGGGTGACCTATCCAAACGAAGATAAAAAGCAGTTTAATAATACTCAGACGAGTTTAACTTAAGATACAACACCATTCTAATCACTTGGAAGTGTGAGCGAACTTCGACTTCGTTGTTTGGTGAACAGTTTTTTCCTTGAAAGTTGGGCAGTTGTAACGACACATTTCCCCCAGTGGACGTGAACGAGAATCCGTGACTCCCCTGAGTACGTTTCATAGTAGGAAAAAAAAAAGTCTTAAACATATCGTAATAATTAATGCAGTTCACAACCAAACCCTTTAATCTGCCTGTCTCTCAAAATGAATCTCTTCGTATTTTTCCTGTGTTCTTTCTTCCAAGTGGACCTAGAACATGTCACAATATACGGTGTTAATTTATCGCGCATATTACAACAGGTTGAGTTCATATCAACGACTTACTGGTATTCTTAACCGATGTTTCATACGAATGTCCAGTACTTGTCTAGGATCATTCTTCACTTACGATCGTTGATTTGTTTCAGATGTGTTGTGTGAGTGTCCAAAGTATGACCAACAGCGACTGTCAACTTTTGGAAATAAATCAATGATTGGAATTTTGTCAGAATCATTTACATTTTCAGTCGTTCGGATTTGGTTGTTCATGAGGAACTATGGTTTAATTAATAAAATATAAAAATAAGTAAATAATAAAAGCACGAAAATCCTTATAACATTTCTCGAATTTAAATTTAAATTTAAAAAAAAATATTACTTATTATGAATTTTAATATACACTTTTTAGTGTGGCACCGTGAGTAAATGCATTTATTGTGTGAATGTGTCATAGTATGAGAACGTGTGCCCATGTGGTTTTTCATTCTAATCCTTCGGGCCAGCCCTATGAGAGCTGAAAGTCAGCTCAGTGATCTGGTGAAACTACTTTAATACTCATACTCAACCTACTTTTGATATGGACGGGATCAGTTGCCAAAGTGTGTTTCAGGGCACGTTTTACTGTAGTTTGGACGCACCATAAAGCAAGGACCTTTCCTACAATTGGAGATTACCCTGAAGTTATATAAAAAAAAGTCATCTTTGTTTCTTTAATCTATGCTACCTCAGAAACACCAAATTACCCAAGAAATATTTGAGTAATGACTTCCCTTAGAGATACGGGAAAACGAAACAGGATGTCAAGTTGCAGTCACAGCTCCCAGCGCCGCACTTATAGTCATTCTTGTCACATCCCCGTCAGGATTTGAGTCATGTATAAATAAAATTTACATATTCAGTTTCATCCTCGCTGTCTACGTTGGACTCTCACGGTTCGAATGGAAAGCTTTAGGTGAATAATGTCGATTCAACTTCGTTTCTTTCCCGACGCTCTTGTGTTACGAGATTGCGTTGTTATCTTTGGTAGACTCCTTCAGCATAGAAGAAAAGAGAGAGAGGAGAATGGGGGGACAGAATGGGAGAGAGAGAGAGAGAGAGAGAGAGAGAGAGAGAGAGAGAGAGAGAGAATGTTGCGGCTTAGAGCAAGAGGTGACCCAGATCAAATCAGAGATACCTCTGTTGACATCCGTAAACAACTGAACGATGGACAGTTAAACACTATATATCAACACTAGCATTATTCAGAAATGAGTAGTTTATTTAAAGATTAGATAACCTACTCCGTTCTTAATTCTTACTAATATATTATATATATATATATATATATATATATATATATATATATATATATATATATATATATATATATATAGGCATGAATCATATAAAATACGGAATATGATGAATATATAAATAAAGATAAAATCGGAACGTGATGAATATATAAATAAAGATAAAATCCAGGAAACGGAAACACTGGAGTGCTGCATGAGGCCTTTCGACACTAGTCCTTTACTTAGCAGACTGAAGAAATATAAAAGTATGTTTACAAAGAAAGCTCATATAAATGACAGATGGGGATTATAAAGGAAACATATGTACCTGGAATCCAACACAATTGAAGAATTAGTAGAACTGCCAAAACAGGATTAAATATTTAAGAGGTTTTTACAAAGGATTAGGATCAACCGTTCAAGAGCAGGGACAGGACAATTAAAAGATTATACAGGTTCGTGACTGACAACCTAAAAATTTTTAGTACAACACGATAATTCTCTTTTTTTTTGTAAACAATAATAACTTTTTGCAAGATGAACATTTTTACAAATAAAAAAATTATATTAAACATACGGATATATAGAAAATATACATCAAGTAGCTACCTTGTAGTTAAGTCAGTGATTTTATCTTTTAGGTCATTCTTGAACATACTTTTACATTTCTTCAGTCTGCTAAGTAAAGGACTAATGTCGAAAGGCCTCGCAGAACTCCAGTGTTTCCGTTTCCTTCATGGATTTTATCTTTATTTATATATATATATATATATATATATATATATATATATATATATATATATATACATATATAATATATATATATATATATATATATATATATATATATATATATATATATATATATATATATATATATATATATATATATATATATATATATATATATAATTAAAGATAACATCATTTAGATAGATAGCAAAAAAGTGTGTGGATATACACACTTTTACACACACACACACACACACACATATATATATATATATATATATATATATATATATATATATATATATATATATATATATATATATATAATTAAAAGATAACATGAGCATCATATAGACAGATAGCAAAAAAATGAAAAGCAGATAGTACGTTCTAGACAACTAACTGCTCAACATGAGAAAAATATCTATAATTACAGGCAAACAACACAAAATATATCGGTCACTGAAACTGCCTAGGTGATATATACCCAATAATATTCTTCAACAAATGGGGGCAAATCCGACCAGGAGTACTGCACCCCAAATTTAAATCCTCCAACTTGGAGAAACAAAAAAAGAAACAAAAGAGAAACTTTCTAAGTGAAATAAGGAAAAATTACATTTCAGCCTTTTTAACGACTGAATGAATTCGCACTGCTCCCAAAGGAGGTCAACCCTGGACAGGTAGCCTCGGAAACCTGTCACACGACATAGGGTAGTGTACTTTTAGACAAGAATCAACTACTCGGGTCGTATGGGACCAATTTTTTTTTTTTTTTTTCTAAACTACTGAGCAAGTACTCTTCTTTCTACTGGTGTAGGAGAAAAACTCTAGTAATAAAAACAATACCCTATTTATTCAAAACCTGACAATAAGTATCAAAATTAAAACGTTTATACTACCAAAGAGTATCCTGAGGTTCAGAATTCTTGAGAATACGAGGCAGGCTTGAAAGAAGAAGGGTTGAGCACCATTTGAGACTAGTCAGGCTGTGATAGCTCGAAAACTGCAAAATCTGGAAAGAGGAGAAATATATGTACATTTTTTTTTTTAAATCAATAGAAAACTTTGCATAACAAAATATTTTTTTCTACCACTAAATCTTTATGGATTTGGATGAAATTTTTATAAGTATTCTGCAAGCATCTAAAATCATGGGAAAAATAAAATAAAATAATTTGACAGCTATAAATGGGTCAAAACAGGTACATTTGGATGGCACCACACACTGCCATCCTGTGCCAAAATATTTTTCATGTAAAAATGAGTATGACATGGCTTAAAAGGTTTTATTTTTATGTTAAATGTTTTTAAATGTAATATATAATAAAAAAATAAACAATAGACAATAATAATAATAATTTGGGAACACTTCAGGAATTGGAGCACTTTTACAGGTGTACTTCAAAGGTTGTCTTCCTGCAGTTGCTACACAAAATTTTTGATCTCGCATTAGAGGAGGAAGGGCAAAGATGGCATCTCTGCTGCTTTCCAGAGCGTCCCTGGCCTTCAACGGTGATGTCTTCCACCTCAAACACAGAACAAATCAGGGGTGAGACATCCCTTGGAAGATATCTCTTCTGCTGCAGGCGGTTGAATGCCCAGGGATGACAAAGTTCAAGTGCCAAATCCATAGCAAATTTTCCTGCTTCGTAACTCAGAGGGGCTAAGGGAAGGGCAAAGCTGTCGCAGCCCTCGACGTAGAAGGCTCGTCCTCCTGGGGTGCAAGGCATTCCAACTCGTCTTCCAAGTCTTCATAGTGACTTCTTCACTTACTCAAAGGTCATCAGACATTCGATAACAATCTCAGAGGGTTCTCCACATCACTGGTGTCATCCTCAGAAGAAAGCACTTATTGTAGTCCTCGTCCTTGAAATTTCTTCTCGACATGGCGAAACCTGAAAACATGAAAAAATGGAAAATTAGAAAAGTACCAAAAAAACCACTGAGCAATCTCCAAAATGGCAGTTGGTCTATGTGAGAGCAACCATCCGTTAATATTTCCACCGAAAATTATCACTATAGTCCAAATAACAATGATGCAGCAATAAATTTTACAAAAGTATTGAAAATCACTTTTTAACTTACGTACAAGGTAAGGTAGTGCTGAAATACACACAAAAGAAACTTTCGGCGCCGAAAATACTGTGTTCGTGGCGGACTTCAAGTGCGGCACGTCTACTCTCCATGTCAGCTCGACAAAGACTAGCTATTCCAGAAAAATGAGTCCACCTACTTGAAGGGGACGCTCAACGAAAAAATGGGTTTTTGCGCAACCTGCGTGTGTCTAAAATGGCACAAGGCTACCTGTCAGGGTCAAGAAAATGGGAAAAATATGGGGAGTGGCAAAAGGAGTGGAGAGCCCGTCAGTGATTAGCAGAAAGATACGCCTCAGATAATATTAGCCTTCCATTGCTCGAAAGTTTGAAATACCGTATGTTAGCTTTCACTCCCTCGTAACAATGATCCACATCAAAACTAATTAATATTTTTTCTGTTTTCATTGTCTTCGCCTTGTCTCAATTAACACTTCTTGTTCGTGAAGTGTCTGCCCATCAGGGACCGATTTTTAATTACTGTTTTTGTTTTGCATGACTCCAAGAGAGTATCATGACTTTTCGATAGCAGCTTATGAGACTGAAAAGAGCTTATATTCTCATGAATGACTTAAAATTAAAAGAAGTCTATTAAGAGAAAAGTTATTTCTGTCATGACATAACATTTAGACAGAATTTAACTTGAATAGCGTCCTCCTTAAGCACGATAAATTTCACTCACAGCTGTAAGTACCTCCCGCCGTCGCAATAAATATAAAGGTAGCGGACAGGCCTCGGCGCAAAGCGAAAATAATGTGCGTCGGCAGAATTATTCTATTAAAAACATGGGCCCATCTCTCTGGGGGAATTCTAAACAGAGCAGAAAGCGTTATACATCGTTACTTGAACGCCTTCATGCGTCCTTATGTATGCCGTAGTCATACGCACCCAACAACAAATTAAGGGTTTACGTAACACTGGCCAAGGAATGACGCTCTTTCCTTAGTAGCTGATGTTGGTGGGAATGGTCTACCCCAGTTGCTTCGTTGGTGGTAAAGAAGAGTTTGTGAAGTGGGGTTTAAATCTTAGTTCTTATTTTAGGCATATCAAATAAGTCGCGAAGGAACCGTTAACATGCCTATCGGACTGTTAAAGGCATAAAAAATATATAAATATTACCTGCAGATCTTAATATTTTACGTTTTGTGTATAATGACTTGCCCGCCCATTTTTTATAAGACTAATATGAATGAATCGCTCATTTTTTTTTTTTTTATAATATTCGATCGGAATTTATTTCATATTTTCCAGAAGCAAAGTAGAATGCTCTAATCTGCTGGTATTTGAATGATTTGTTTATACATATTTTCATAAACAATACGTCGAAATTCTCTTTTTCATAATATCATGTTCTGATACCTGACATTTCAAGCTTTTACTAAAGCTGCTCTACTAATCGCAGTGCAACATATAATCCCTTAACCTTTTACATCTGTCATCTAGAATTGCATTTCCTTTTCGTGCTGCTAAATTAATAACTACAAGATATATAGGATTAGCCTCCTATAAAAGTTACGAAGAATGTTGAAAAGAGAAGACAAATGAAAAAGGGTGGGGCAGAAGGAGGTCAAAGGATATTATGCATTAGCTGGAAATCTTTCTTCCACAAATAATGGCATTTCGTGAATTGATTTTCCGCAGCGTAGAGGAATCCTCCAGCTCTAAAGGTTGAAACATCGAACAATTGCTATCATTTACCTCAGGAAAACTGTCTCAAGCAGAAGAGGTACCATGATCACTAGACCTCGTTAGCAGCACAGCGTCCTTGAGATCAGGTATTGCCAGGGCAAAAAACTTCCCCTCCAGTGACCACTTCAGTTTTCCTGGAATTCAAAGTTACCCCTGTTTTTGTTTCCGTCTACCTTAGCGGTGGAGCCACGTCCCGTTTTCCTGTAGTCTGTGCTTATGAGGGACTATAGTAATCGCGATATAGAGACAAAGGGCCTAATTGCTTGTTCAATTTTATTTACCAATTAAAAAATGATCTGTATATGCTTCTTACATGGCAAGACGATTGCAATTACATGTAATTACATGAACACATCTGAGAAAGAAGCAATAAGAAATTAATTAATTTTATTTAAAGAAACAAATTTACATCAACTCACTCCAAAATACATTAGTATAGATTTCATTCTTCTGCATAGGCAGGTTTTCATTACAATTTTAAATATTCTCGCCACAAAAAAAAAAAAAACTAAGGTCATCAAAATATTTCCGCATAAAGCGAAGCTAAAATGCGCCGGTAGAATATCATCTGAAAAAAGAAAATTCTCGACAGGAATTCTAAATAAGTCATAGAGTGTCATGCAACGTTACTTGCAGGTCTGCAGTTGCACTTGTATATGCATCAGGCATAAAGATTTCTACTGAATTACCAAACAAGACACAACGTTCTCTTCCCGAAATACTGAAGTTGGTGTAGATATTCCAGCACGATTGTTTTGTCGATGGTATTTGTTGATCTACCTAAATTCTTTTTCCAGGTTTCGGTTAAGCATTTCACACCATTGCATTGCAGGTCACTAGTTTCAAAGAACAAACAACAAATACTGAAACTGATTTTTAGTTTCCTGTGAAAGAAAACTATTGAGATGGCTTTCAGTCTGTCCGTCCGCCCTCAGATCTTAAAAACTACTGAGGCTAGAGGGCCACAGGTTGATATGTTGATTATCCCCCCTCAAATCATCAAACACCAAATTGCAGCCCTCTAGCCTAAGTAGATTTTATTCCATTTAAGGTTAAAGTTAGCCACGATCTTGCGTCTGGTACCGCTATGGGTGCCAATAACACAGGCCACCACCGGGATGTGACTGAAAGTTTCATGGGCCGCGTCTGAGAGTTTCATGGGCCGTGGCTGAGAGTTTAATACAGCATTATATGCTGTACAGAAAACTTGATTGTGTTGAAGAAACTTCGGCGCATTTTCTACTTGTTTTTTTTAGAGATCTGAGGTTCAAGTAGTTTGCCTTTGTTAGTTGGGTATATATTGATATATTGCCTCCGTTAGTATTTTTCAGGATTGTTAAATTTCATATTAGAAATAATTTTCTCGTGTACAATGGATAGTGATTTGTTAATTGCAACAATAAAATGACTCCTATCATACGACTACAAAATTTGCTGTGATGGTGTTTCACTCAGGTGCATCCCTCAGACTTGTATTCACTTGCAATAAAATCAAATGGCGAATGAACTTCGAAAAAGAAAAACAATAAATGCACAAAAAAATATGTTTCAATAATCACCGTCTAAAATGTATGAGGTGAATATTCAGAAATATCTGGAAGATTGATTCCAGTTACAGCTTCTTCAGCTAGTTCAAGTGAAATGCTATCAGTCTAATACAGTCTGTAACCAAAGAAGGGGCAAATCTTCATATATGATTTATTCAGGAAACTAATCTCTTGAAAATTTCAAAGTAAATGACAATAAGTCTGCCTGAGCCACTTTGTCAAATTACGAACTTTTCATTATGATTTTCGTTATGATGTGAAATTGACGACGCCCATTAGAAATCAAATGAAGTCTTTCCTTCATCTCTATTTTTGAGTCGCCATTGCAATGCGACATTGTGTTTAAATAAAAC
The DNA here is from genome assembly GCF_040412425.1 of Macrobrachium rosenbergii. Taxonomy (NCBI): domain Eukaryota; kingdom Metazoa; phylum Arthropoda; class Malacostraca; order Decapoda; family Palaemonidae; genus Macrobrachium; species Macrobrachium rosenbergii. Next base: position 17,778,504 of record NC_089750.1, read on the forward strand.
TAAAAATTAAGAAGAGTGATGGTGGGAGAAAATGTCACGAACGGTAATAAAATTACAAGAAGAGAAAAAAAAATACCTGAACATTTCCATGAAAATAACAGCGACAAATAAATAAATAAGACCAAAATGTACTTTTAAAGATAATACTAAACAATATTATGGAGCGCGCTGAAAGATGTAACGGAAAAAGTGAATGAAAGAGATATGGGGGGTTGTTTCTGAATGGTTTCAAAACTAATCTGTTTTTAATTGAGCCGTGGCAGCTTGGTTGATGAGAATTGTTGATAGATATTTCATGTGCTGGGGAGAGGGAGAGGAACCCAAAGGGAAATCTGACAGAAAAAGAGTTGAAAGGGAAGGACTAGAGGCGAATAAACGATCTAGCTGTTGCATTTCATACTTATATTTCACAAAGTGTTCCTAAAAGCAAGCGTAGGTGAATATTGCTACTGAGAATCCCATTATGGTACCGGGCTAGTTGTTTAAACCAGTAACGTGAAATAGGTAGCTTTTATTACATTTTTTGGTTTTTGATGCTCAGGTTTTTTTGTCTTTCCAACCCCTGGCTCAATGAAAATAAGAAAAGGTGGGGGGAGGGGGGGGGGAAGGTTAATGTATGTGGAGTTTGTCCATGAATGGCATACACCTTCAACATCCACAAGGAAGAAAGGCTATATGAGGCTGGAGATAGAGATATAAGGAGAGCTGTCGAAAGCTTAGCAATGGAAGGGAAACGACACTGGCCGTTTGGCACCTTTTGGGCATTTGGCCACCAATCCAATATGGCAACAGAAAATTTAGCGATGCACAATTTGGTGCAGGAAATCTTTGATCAGTACACCAAAAGTTATCTATTAAGACCATAGCAGATATTAAGGTTACATGAGCTTCACACTCTCAATATGCATTAAGACAGTTCATTTTATCTGCCTATAACCCGAGTTCGTGATGTCGAATTATATGCGTTTATGTCAGTATAGATGATATAATGTTTTCTATGATAACATACCATCTTTGGAGGAGTTTATCGTAATATTTGCTTTGAATGAATATTACAATAAATTGTATAATATGATTTAAATTTTTCTCAGGTCCATAAGAAATAAATATGAAGAGGAAATTGAAGTGAAGGCGGAAATAGCAACATAATATAAAGGAATCAGAATGCGGTATCTTAGCTGAAGAGCGAAAACTTATACTGCTGATGTAATGATAGCATATAGGAAGCACCACAAAGATTTAACGTTAAAGATGGAATGTGTATAAAAAAAAAAACTTTCATCATAAGAAACGTAATTTCTAGAATCCCCGACGAAGACCTTTTCTGGAGATCACACTTTGTCGTCCAAGTTTCTCTTATCGTACCAAATGGTCTCAGAAAAATCGAGCTCTCCCAGGGGTGGACGAGAGTCCGTAATCTGCTATGCTCGTTCTTGTGCCTTCTGTAGCCCTCAAGCTTACGCAAGTATGAAGTCGTATGAATTCTTTCCTTATGTTTTCCAAAATTTAATTCGAATAGTCAAAGCCCTCTCTCTCTCTCTCTCTCTCTCTCTCTCTCTCTCTCTCTCTCTCTATATATATATATATATATATATATATATATATATATATATATATATATATATATATATATATATATATATATATATATATATATATTATATAAATATTATTATAATATATGTATGTATGTATGTATGTATATATATATATATATATATATATATATATATATATATATATAAATACATATATATATATATATATATAATTAAATTATAGAAATTTATTAAAACTCTAAAAACAAACCTACCCAGTATGTGGCTAAAAAGTAACTAAACATAAAAAAAGTTAAACTGGTAGGATGTAAACAGAATAGCAGAACAATCACGTAATAAGCAAAGGTGAGGAAGACGTCTGGGCATTTAACGAGGGAACGAGTGCTTTTATGAAAATTGACTCTAAAGTCGTAAGCTCGTCCTCGTGCTAGGCTGTAGCTATTGCTTCGAAATTTCCCATATCAATCTGCCTTTTGCAGATTGCCGAGTGATTTCGAATGTTTTGTAGTTCAGGCCTAGGCAATCTCCACACCGAGTGGAAGGGATGGCAAGGTTGTAACACAATATAGTCGAGCTAAATATAGGTGCCTAATTAGATGCATAGTTCAACACAGGTCTAACGGGATTCATCGGAACTTGTCTGAGACTTCTCTGGTGAGATAAAGCCTGACCACTGAACCACAAACTATTACAGAAAACTGAGTCCATCCTGATGTGGGAGAAGTCTGCGAAGAGAGTGTTTTCGGAAACGTCTACGTGATGCTTAAATACCTCCCAGACATTGAGCTGGATGAATGGTATTTTCTGCTAATACCGTATTTTTGGAAGAAGCTCTATGTTGTCTAGGTAATGATACTCTCGTACGCAGCAGTTTTAGTGACTTCCAAACCCGGGTTGTTTGCTCACAGAAACGGTGATGGATCTTAGCCTAGGGCAAGAGTTGCACTGCTTGTTTTGGAGGCTGTGCAAGACAGAATGGAAGTTATCTACGTGAATGCTACAGTTTGTAGCATTCACGTAGAACTTCAGTTTTATTCAATGAATTACGATTGAACACTGAAAAGGCATATTCCTAATGACACCTATATTTAAAGCTATTGTAATCAAGAGGAAAGACTTGAATAGCAATCTCTCTCTCTCTCTCTCTCTCTCTCTCTCTCTCTCTCTCTCTCTCTCTCTCTCTCTCTCTCTCTCTCTCTCTCTCATTTTATGGGATCAGTGCCTGATGAAAACATCCATTGTTTTTGTGTAATTGGAATATGACTTAATGATCTTGAGTACGTTAATAGGAAAAATGTTTCATCGTCACGAAATTTTTTACATTCATTTAAACTGAAACTTTCTTGAAAATGTCCTTGATGAAGAGATAATCTTCAAGAAGCAGAGACGATAGTTCCCAAATGGATGAAAATATTTTAGTAAAAAGCCTCATGAAAAATTCTCATTTTAACAATTCTGTTAACGAGATCAACAAGGATTCTCAATTTGATCATTCCATTCTCGTTTTAGATACAAAAGCTACTAGCAGGTGCGAAATGCATTACGTGACATAATAGGGTATTCCTAAAAAGCCTACAAACGATTGCACTGAACAGATTCCAGTATTGGTGCGTACTCAGCGTAACATTTTAATGTTTTTAACAGGTCTTTATGACTAACAATCATAGCTGAGACCACTTTATGACACCGTTTGTCGCTTAACGGATAAAGACAGGCAAATACTGAAACAAACGTTCAAAATGTTTGGCACGGGCCAAAACAGTATAGAGTTCATTCATCAATTCAGATGGCTTTTTAGGAACATCCTATTATGTCACGTAATGCATTTCGCACCTGCTAGTAACTTTTGTATCTAAAACGAGAATGGAATTATCAAACTGAGAATCCTTGTTGACCTCGTTAATGGAATTGTTAAAATGGGAATTTTTTCATGAGGCTTTTTACTAAAATATTTTCATCCATCTGGTAACTATCGTCTCTGCTTCTTGAAGATTATCTCTTCATCAATAACATTTTCAAGAAAGTTTCAGTTTAAATGAATGTAAAAAATTTCGTGACGATGAAACATTTTTCTTATTAACGTACTCAAGATCATTAAGTCATATTCCAATTACACAAAAAAAATGGATGTTTTCATCAGGCAGTGATCCCATAAAATGAGAGAGAGAGAGAGAGAGAGAGAGAGAGAGAGAGATATTGCTATTCAAGTCTTTCCTCTTGATTACAATAGCTCTAAATATATCAGTCATTAGGAATATGCCTTTCCAGTGTTCAATAGTAATTCATTGAATAAAATTGAAGTTCTTGCATTTAACTGATCTTTTTCTTTTAGTGCCGAACAGAATTTTATTTTTTCGTATTCCAGACCTTACAGGAATGCCATGCAATGCCCAATAATTGAAAACAAACACTGTGCTGGCACGCATCCGAAAATTCAACCTTTTTTTCAAGCGAAGCAAAAACTAACCAGTAAGTCAAAGAAGATGTAAAAGTGGAGAGAGAGAGAGAGAGAGAGAGAGAGAGAGAGCAGCACAATACCGAGTGATCCGTAACGTTTTCTTCCCACCAACATCAAGGCAGAGGTCAAAAGTTGAAGAGGGATGGTTACAGACCGTAGACTTTATCGAAAATTTTACTGGCCCAGACGACTGACTTCTCTCCATACCGACCCCCGTGAGATAGTTCTTTATAAGAGATTCTCTTTCCCTCCCCAAAGTTCCTACTCCTTCTCTCGTCCATGACGAAAATTTTCTGAAAGAAAGAATCAGATTTGGTATTTTGACCTTTCGGTGATGATGTAATCAAGAGGACAGTGATTGGTTGGTAATCCCCGTCATTGAATTTTCTCAATTATTTGCTAGTTCAAACTTTGCTTTTAAAGTCAAAGGGCAGCCGATATGTCAGCAAAACAGATGGCAGTGTAATCAAACGGTCACAAGCAGCATAATGAAACATCTATTCGAAAATCATCAAACGGTTCCATTACGAAAGAAATGGTTCCAAGAACACAGCATAAAGATCAATGTTCATCTTCTGAGTTTGATTGTGTTATTATTCTTAATGGTAGACAGAGATTAAATTAGTCATATTTTCCTTTTTATCATTCGTTCATGTTCGAGAATTATCAGAATACTGATTACGCAATCGAGAGATAAAGCTAATTATCAATCCAATTTTCAGTCACCATGATAGGAACAAAAAACGCTGAAATGAATCGCTGATCTTTTTGATTGTCTGTGATGAAGCTTCAACCAAGTTATGCTTTTGTAATGATGACCACCAAATAAACGATTAAGTTTACTCGAAAATTCTATGAAGTAACGTTTGAACTTTGCAGCTGCAAGTGCGGAGCGTTTTACATTTTTTAGTCGGTGAGCAAAAGTTAGATATTTCGTAGTAAGCAGTATATCGTAAAGGGATATAATTCTGTCAAGGAAATTCTGAAATTCATTATCTCACATTCAAATTTCTTTGCAGGTAACGTTACTTCCTTTTTTTTTTTTTTTTTTTTTAGCTGACAATAAGTATCCACAGGTGATGTGCTCGCAGCTAATCGTGATTGGTTATTCACGTTTCTCGGTAACCTCCATTCATTTCAATAACACTTGCTACGGATCTTTCCCGTTAGATTTAAAAACAGAGAAAATGCAAGTTGCATTATAATATATCTAATTGTAGTCCCTATAATCACATCTTTTATTCAGTGGATCCGATTTGTTTTCCAGGACACGGAAGAAATCTTGTTTACAGGTTGAGAGAAACATTACGCCGATAAAATTTGTTGTTAGAAATATTTAGAAAAAATCACTTTTGCAGGTCTAGAAACAGGTCGCTAAATTAATCCATAATGTTGTGAAATATGCTGAAGACACACAACCAGGTAAACCAACAGAAGGTTAAATAATCATTAAGGTCCATTTATCTTCTTTAACAATGGTAATTACTCAAGAAGAATAATAAGCTTAAAAGAAGATGCTAAACTTCAAGTCGTACGCGGAATAAGGCTTGCTGGAAACATCACAGACAAAAAAATAGATAAATAACACCAACAACTCTAATGGAACTTTGCCTCTCTTTAAATATTTTATTTCCAAGATTTTCCCAAAAGCATGTTTCGTTTGATGAATTCAAATCATAATATTCGAAGTGCAAAGAACTTCGCAATAATATTCATAACCGTAGACGTGAAAGATTAAACAGTCTTTGAATTAGGGTCTACATCTCTCCAGACAAGACGATGCCATGATAAGGGTACGTTTCAGCGTCTCACGATAAGGCCGGTCCTTTGAGGGCACGGATAGTGGGCAGGAGTCCAGTCGGGAGATTATCATTAAATCCCGTCCAAGGAAATGGAACTGCTGTGGCTTCAAGCCATAGTAAAGAGACGGTGGAGTTCTGGAGTCTCTGGGTATTCAAAGCGTCTTTACTCATTTAGTGTTGAAGTGGGTAAAATATTTTTAGAATCATTTATTTTACTCTATAAGGTTTAATTAGTGGTTCTGTTGTTTGTACGTTCTACGAACATGCATGAGAATGCTGATTAAACTTATGAAAAATCATTGTACAGACACAAACATGTTCAGAAGTCATGTAAACGATGTTCAGTACTAATACCATAAAACTTCTATTTTTTTACGCAAACTGAACAAACTCTTTAGGCAGCGTATAAAAAATTCGGAAATCATTAAAATTCAAAAGAACCTTTACCGTATTTACGAGTTCCCTCTTTTACATTTTACCTTCGTAAGAAAAGACATTGGGAGCGTTGAGACTGGGTGGTTGGGAACATATTATATGGCCTCTCTTAAAGGCAAGGTAGGGAGGACATAGAGCAGACGACATTTATTTCTGTTTTCATAAAACACCGAGCGAAAAAAAAAATAATATTCTCTCGGTAGAGCTGAAAGTGTTTTTTTCCAATACTGCTACACGAGGAAAATATCAATAACAAAAGAAAACTTCATGACTCACTTGTGTCTGTTTACTTTTCTGAATCTGTGAATGATAATTAAATTAAATTTTTTTACCGTAATGAAATCAGACATATTTTTTGTCGTGATATTTTCTCTACACTGATGTTTTCATCGCAAAACATCTGCTAAAATAATTATTAAAAAAAACTGACGATTTCTTATGGAAATATTATTAAAAACTGTTTTGGATAAGATATATCTTTCTCTCGAGCCCCTGTTATAAAGTTCGTGTATATTTCTTAGCATACTCACGCACGCCTAATCGTACATATATCTGTCTGTCTATATAATCAACTATAAAATACCGACTGTAAATGACAGTGAAGAAAATTTCTTCGTAATCCAGAATTATTTCAATGTGTCAGAAACTCTACGGATACGGAATACCATCGTACAGAATAATAATGAAAAGTGTGTATGGTAGGTCTTGGTATTTTTCCCAAGTCCATGAAGTTATAAATTAGTCACATTCAGTATCGTGAACAACCTTTATAATGGACTCAAATCTCATTTTCGATAAAGTCTTAGACTTTATGGAAGTGTAATGAACGAGCGATTACCGGCCTATTGACAAATAAAGATATTAACTTATGCGTTATAACTGAAAGTTACAGCCGTCTGTTGATAAAGAAAAGGGAGATTTATCAACATACAGGTATTTCAGAAAATATTTACGAGGAATCGTCAGACCAAAAAGTCTTACACTCCAACTTGTTAATGAATAACAACTTGAAAAAATCATTACGCAGAACGTCAAAATATATTTAGAAATCCCGATGAATAAGCGAAAAAAAAACTTAATATTCTCTATGAATAGAGTAATACAGACTTTTTTTTATCCTGTTGTGTGTGTGAGTGTGTGCGTGTGCATATATTACAAGTATGTTAGGAAAATTTTAATGCTTTGTAAGCCTTTTAGTTTCCCATTTAATCTCTACACGTGTAATTGAATTTCGAGGTAATGTGATTAACCCATAAGAGGCTCTGCCATTAATTGAATTTCGGTGTTAATTAACCTAAGCAGTTTAAAATAAGACAATTTTCCTCACTCCACCAATTGTCAACATCCAAAATTACCGTTCTTTTCGACGGTTTTGTGCTTCAGATATCCTCATTGACGTCCTGTTAAATATGTGAATCGTAATCAGGTGCAGAGTAGCGTCATTAAGACTTCCCGGCTATCTTAATTACTTTTTCTTTCTCTCTTCAAATCTTCAGCTGAAAGCCCTTATGGACAGAGTCAACAGATTATAAGCTAAAGAGGGTTCCAGAGGGACATTAGCTTATTTATCTCATTTATTTGTTTTAAAAGACATTCTAAAATCGCTTTGATTAAATAAAAGGATTTTGTGTACCGTTAGCACGAATGGTCTCATGGGGTTTAGGAGAGTTTTACCTTGTCGAGGCCTTCCCGTTATTATGGTAAACATTCACAGAGAGAGAGAGAGAGAGAGAGAGAGAGAGAGAGAGAGAGAGAGAGAGAGAGGCCTTCCCGTTATTATGGTAAACATTCACAAAGAGAGAGAGAGAGAGAGAGAGAGAGAGAGAGAGAGAGAGAGAGAGAAATACTGCCTTTTTTTTTAACATCGCTTTCTATATGCATATATCGATTTAAATATAATTCAATAAAAGATATAAATAAATTTGTGTTGTTTTCAACCAGACTGCTCAGACACGATTAGCCTTAACCATTCTCTGAAACCGCGGTTTGGTAGCGTCTACTATTTTAGCTGTACAAATTGCGCATAGATTAAACATATTTCAAGTAGGTCACAAGAAATTTAACCAAGTATATTTAAAAAAGGGAACACAAACATTATGAACATGCCACGGTGATCATATTTTTCTGACAGGTCGTGTTGGATACGATCTAGAACGCATATTGTTACTGCCCGCGGTAATTGGAGATATGTTAACACTGACTGATTGTATTTTTATCTTGCAACATATATTTTCCTTGGGTTGGAAGGGAATGCATAAGGGAGAAAAATAGATCCTAAATATTATTATCATTATGCCCATACAAGAACGTGGGACTTCCTTCGAATTCTTAGTTCCTCGTTGGACGGTCGGTATAGTTCCCAGCTAGCACTCTGCTGGGCCCGCGTTCGAGTCTCCGGCCGGCAAATGAAGAATTAGAGGAAATTATTTCTGGTGAAAGAAATTCATTTTTCGGTATAATGTGGTTCGGATACCACAATAAGCTAGGTAACCAACTGGTTCTTAGCCACGTAAAATAAGTCTAATCCTTCGGGCCAGCCCTAGGAGGGTTGTTAATCAGCTCAGTGGTCTGGTTAAACTAAGGTATACTTAACTTTAACTTCGAATTCTTAACCCTTCTTCATTGCAAGATGTGGGAGACATAATCCTTAAGCATAGCAACTCATAAACAGCAGTGTAATGCATAAATACTTATTTAGATAACTTTTTTATTTAAATTTTCCCGAGAGGGGCACTAAGAGCACATAAAAATATGACAGAAAGGGTTAATAACCAGTTATCAAATATTAAATTGCAATCTTGAAATTACCCTTCTTCTCTAATAAGAAGATCAGGAACTATTAAATTAAGTATTGGTATTTTCAATAGCCAGATGAATAAAGCAACATTTCAGCAGTGCCGTTAGTCTTGAACTCCAGGAAACGTCCGACCAAGAATTGGCACTTCAAGGGCCCCTCTTGTTCGGAGGCGCCCAGCAGAAACAAGAGAACGAAAATAGAGCAACTTCGAAAGGAAATGAGCTGCAAGAAATAGAAATAGTTCCGAAATTGTTTCCTCTTAAGTGTCTTCGCCGTGAATTTATTGACTGCGAACTTTCGCCTTAGAATACGTGTTGGAATAGGACACCGGGCAATGCATCAAGGGTGTTTAAGAAATCACATTCAAATTCTCAATTTCTGATCGAAGGTCATTTATTTATTTATTTATTTTTTTATCTATATATTTATTTATTTGTTTATTTACTTGCATCGATACCTTGTTCAGCCTTTCTTTCTTCCTATATATTCCAGTAGTTTATTACTACATTTTTTTAATGACTATCATTAGTTGCCTGTACTCCGTCAGAAGTTATTATTTATGTAGAGCCAAAACCAAAGTTAATGACTGGTAACTTAAAGTTATATTTACCATTTTTCAGTCTTTTATCGTAATATAACGTGAAATTCCAATTTTATCTTTATTATTAATAATCATCAGTCTCAGCAACTTAAAAGAACAGAATAGGATTATTTTCTTAGTTTCAAATTCATTGATATGCCAATGGCATATCAATGTAATTCTACTGTTTCGTTATTTACAACAAAAGTTTTATCAAATAATTCCACTACTCTTCCGTGCGCATTTATGCTCACGTATTATTCAGATATAACGGACTCATCTCTCAATGCCTGGCAAATACTGGAGCGACTTTTAATGCACTAAGCAGCTTATGGAAATATCCAATCGTTCACATTTTCACCTTCATTTCATACTGTCACAAGTCAAGTAATTTTGATATAGATTGTAATGCCGTCTGTATACCTTTATGGTATGATTTTTACGGTATCAAAAAGAATAATAAGTTAGTTAATTAACAAATTAACGGGATTTTTGGCATCACAACTACCTAGGTCAATGGGTAGAAAATATTAAGTTATGTAGCCAGTATTTAAGACTTTTTTTTTTATTTAAAACCACAGCCAATTGGCTACAGAAAATTATCTATGGAAAGTGCAGAGAAAATGGTATAGAATTATTTAAGATTTGTACAACAATGCAAAAGACCGTTACAGATTTCATACAGACAACCAGACAAACACAGAATCCTTACAAAACTGTTGAAGAGTTCTGGTATGGAAGTTGTTGGAAATTGGGTGTTTATTTTTTTAAAATTTTGTTCTATAAAAAGGAACATTATTGGTACAAAACACAGAAAACACATACAAATTTTAACACGGAATCTCATAGTTCTCTCTCGTATCTCTTAAGTTTCCGGTTTTCCTGTATTAAAAGCATGAAGAGCAATGAGTTTTATTTAGGTATAAAATTATCTCTAAGTTAACATGAGATGTAATAAACCCTGTTGTTTTGCTACATTTATGAAACCATTAAATATGTACAGAAAAACTCTTATGTTTACGCTCTAAGTAATAAAACAGTCCTGGAAATGCAGAGCATATATATAAGATAAGATGGACGAAAATATAGGATTTGAAATGAAAAACCAATACAAGTTTTTCCTTCTTAACATCCCCTCCAGAATAAAATAAATTTTTCCACTTCTTTTTACCGGAAAAAATATAAATACATCGTAATCGGAGCTTTATTCTTCCAACTCCTTCGTGTTAAAAGAAAAATTTCATTAAAGAAATGAAAATATTTTGTGCGAGACATCCGCGTCCATGATTCCTGGAGGGCTACTTAAGCCTTCATTGTCCCAAGTGCAAGTATCATCATCGCGAGTCTGGAGCATTCTAAATTTTCCGTTTGGAAGCCGAGCAGTCTCTAGTAGCCCTCGGAAAGACAACTACCTGTATGCCTGCATTATCTGTCTATTTTACTAAACAGAACCCGAAGGACGCCAAATCATTTATATGCTTATTGCGTGGTAAACATACTCAAGTGTTTAATCTTTTATCATTTACATGTACATCGTTTCTAATTTAAATATTTACGTGCTGATGTGTATCTTCATTTACTTAAGCTCATCTATTCATTGGTGCTGAGAATGTGAAAATGTCGTCGCATATACACACAAACATACATACACATAAACAAACACAAACACACACATAAATATTGTGTATATAAATAAATATATATATATATATATATATATATATATATATATATATATATATATATATATATATATATATATATATATATATATATATTAGAAATAATCAACATACAGTCAGGTATGGAACAGAAATCAATTTCTGAATCACATCAGGATCGAACCCAGGTCTTTCAACTGAAAGACAAGACCGCTGCCAACCAAACCGCACAAGTCATAAAAGAAGTTGGAACCTGACTACCACTGTACCTAAGGCTTTACCTGGGCAGGTAACTGCCTTGCATACCAGCGTGTTTTCCCCAACTTCCCGACCCAGCAGTGACCCAATTGACAGCAATTTCATTCGAATTATCCTTTCTGAGTGAATATGATAAAAATAGTGTGGCTTAGTTGGAAGCGGTCTTGTCTTTCAATTGAAAGACCTGGGTTCGATCCTGATTTGAGTCAGAAATTTATATAAATTTATATATATATATATATATATATATATATATATATATATATATATATATATATATGTATGTATGTATGTATATACATATATATTACATTATATTCAAGTATGAAAACAATAAATTGAAAGGCTTATTCATAAACCATTTACGTATTAAATAACATCAAATACTCAAAATTATTTACAAATCCTTTCGTAAAGTAAAAGAAGATACATAAGGTTATCTAATTATCGTATTATCTGCCTCTTCTTCGATGGGAATAGAAGGGATGTACTTCAGACCGTAGTACTGACCACGGGTCGTTTTGTAGATGTCTATAAACCTTTCTTCCATTTGCAATGAGTGATATTTTCCCCAGTGATTGGACATAGCATATCAGATACGTGATAGTGCTATGGCTCTAATACCTATCTAGGAGCATTTCAGAATTTCAACCTCTAACAAGTGTACTGGTATGTAACACCTATTCTCTAAAGCCAGTTTTCTCAGTCGGTTTATTTTTCATCATTACGTTACTAAGTTATTTTCTTTTCTAAGTTAATAGTCAGCGGGATGTTTTTTTTTTAATGGTCGGCTGGTTTAATGTCCTCCTTTACAATATCTATTATTGGGTTCACGGACAACTTGATGAGTATATCTGATATATACACGGCTGTCAAAACACTATTCTTATCATTAGGAATTCCTTTCGAAAAAGTAAAATTTAAAATTACTACAGTAACTATAGAATTGTTATTAACGTCGTGAAGAGGTTAACCACTTTATAATTAACATACATACATACGTACATGCATATATATATATATATATATATATATATATATATATATATATATATATATATATATATATATATATATATAATTATTTATACACACAGACACACACATATATATACATATATATATATATATATATATATATATATATATATATATATATATATATATATATATATATATATATATCATGATTTCATGATTTTAAAATTGCTAGCTGAATTCGAAAAAATTGTTAAAACAAAGACAGAAATAATGATAAAAGTTGCCATGTACAACTAATACCATCTCCAATCATAATCCTGTAGGAAATATGAAAAAATAACAAATAACTACAAAATATTCATGAAAGACAGCGAAAAAGTTACATATTAAGAAATCATCATTATTTTGACCAGTGATGTAGTGACAAAAATGATCTAATTTCATCAAGCAAACAGGAGTATTACGCCTGCTCGGAACGGGGCCTTCGAAAGCTTAATCAGCTCTCGAAAACAAGTTCTCACTTGGGACGTCCCGGAGCATCAGATAAAGACGGATTTGAGCATCTGATCACATCCTCGTCACGTTTTAATCTTCGTAAATGAGAAGGATTAAATGAAAAAAAATCTGGCAACTCAAAACAAATCTACTTTTCTCTCCATCTCGTTAATTTAGATCAGGACGAGTTTAATTCCTACGCAGCAAGAATATTTGTAATTTTCTAGTAGATTATTATAATGTTATTAAAGTTTGCACTAAAAGGTTTCTCTGGTAATTGCATCCCTGTAAGACAAAATTGCCCCTCTCCAAATGCTGCCAACTTTCTATCTTTTAAAACTTTGTTTTGTTCTTTTACGAAGTAACATCTGACATACAAACAGACGCATGCGCACGTAAGCACACACATGTATCTGTTTATTAGATAAACAGATACATGTGTGTGCACATATGCTCGTGCGTCTGTTTGTATATAAGACGTTACTTCGTAAAAGAACAAAACAAAGTTTCAGTTGGCAGTATTTGGAGAGGGGCAATTTTGTCTTACAGGGATGCAATTACCAGAGAAACCTTTTAGTGCAAACTTTAATAACATTATAATAACCTAATAGAAAATTACAAATATTCTTCCTGCGTAGGTTTTAAACTAGTCCTGATCTAAATTAATGAGATGGAGAGAAAAGTAGATTTGTTTTGAGTTGCCAATTTTTTTTTTTTTTTGCATTTAATACTTCTCATTTACGAAGATTGCATGATGAAATCAGATAACTTTTGTTGCATCACCACTGGTTAGAATAATGATAATTTCTTATTGTGCAACTTTCTCGCTGTCTTTCGTGAATATCTTGCAGTTATTTGTTATTGTTTCATATTTCCTACAGGATTACTCATGGAGATGGTGTTAGTGTACAAGGTATCTTTTATCATTATTTTTGCTTTTGTTTTAATAAGGTTTTCGAATTCAGCTATCAGTTTTAAACGAAAATCATGGTAAAACTGATAATTCTGCCAGTGTGATCGAATTACAGCGAGGCTGACTCGACGGCTCGCAGACGCAGTTAACTAAGTGAGGATCAGCGAGCGAGTTCTGTTAAATGGCTGAACCTTTCAAGTTTCCAGAGTAAATAATCAACCAATAGACTCAGAATGTGAGCGGCCCGAGAGGCTCGGTGGGTTTTGCGTCAAAGGTAATGCAATTTCCTCCGAGATCCGAAAACGCATTCGTGCGTAGCTCACTTCGTCTGGCTACTTATGATCGAATTTCCCCAGAGTTAATTTACTTTTGGGAATCTTTGAAAACGTGGAAATGTTATCCAGAACTGTATTTTTTTGAAGATTTTTTTTTTATTTTGTATTATAAAGCAAATTTATAGATTAAAGTTCGATTTTGACTAGGATTCGCCACTTGCGACATTATTAGATTATTAGAATGTGGAAATATATCTGAATATCTTCCCCTAATTCCTGACCACCAAAGGATTCTGTTCTATGTAATACGTGTGAATGAGCCTTTTAAACTTAGTTCTGTTTCAGTGAATACCGTAATACTATTAATGATAAAATATTTGGTCGATTTTGCTGTATTCATGCCAAACGTATTTAGCGATTTATGTAATAAGTCATAAAATTTGTGAGCTTAAATCAGTTGACGAAGTACTGAACGTAATTCATAAAATTTGTAACCATATGTTGACTAGATAGAATGAAAATATCTAAAACGAAAATATATGAATTATATCAGAATATAATTAATATGAAATAATATTAAAACGAAAAGACATTATCAATATTAATATGTCAAAAAAAGCATCCATTGAACTACCCTGATAACTTTTCTTCGAAAGCAAAAACTTTTAACGAAAATATTTAAAGTGGAAATAAAAGTGAGTGCGATAGCAATAATAACGGCGAGAAATTTATAATTTGTTTGCAGAAATGCATTCACAATCGTAGAGAAAGTTGTGGGAGGAGACATGAGGAAACTTGGGCTTGACGACAGAGGAGGAATGAATAATGGCCTTACTGAGAATTGGGCAGAGGTGACAATCTTTTAAACAGGAAAATAAATAGTTATATTCATATGCAAACGGATAAACAATTCTATCTATTTAGATAAGGTGAAGGGAAAAAAATGTGGTCTTAATGAAGAATAAGGGAAAAAAAAAATCCGCCAAAGTTTTTCGGCGCAATCGAGTTTTCGTTACAGCGTATTATGCTTTAAGGAACTTTCAGCCACGGCCCATGAAACTCAGCCGGTCGTGGTGGCCTGTGCTGTTGCGGTGCCAGACGCACGATCATGATTAACTTTAACCTTAAATAAAATAAAAACTACTGAGGTTAGAGGGCTGCAATTTGGTATGTTTGATGATTGGAGGGTGGATGATCAAAATACCAATTTGCAGCCCTCTAGCCTCGGTAGTTTGTAAAATCTGAGGGCGGACAGCAAAAGTGTGGACGGACAAACAAAGCCATTTCAACAGTTTTCTTTTACAGAAAACTAAAACTATTAAACCTTTCATTTACAATACTATAAACCTCTTTATTGTAATTTTTTTCTCTGTTTAATGGGCTCTAGAACTAATATAAAGCTGTTTGCGTAAAAACAGAGCCTGATAAACAAGTTTAAAGGGCATTAAAGGAGATGTATAGAGCGAGGGCTGAAGGCCAAAACGAATTACCAACAGCAACATGGATATCTTTTGAAGAGCGAAAACTGTCTGGAGCGAGAGACATGATGCAGAGGTCCTGCAAACGGCACCTGGTACCGAATGCTTATTGAAAACCTAATGAACGCCGAGTCTTCAGGAATTAAAGAATTTCCATACGTAAAGAAGAGAGGACCCCCCTGAGGCAAAACTGTTCTTCAGAATATATATAACCAGATTGAGACTGCAAGCTCAAGCAGCTGACAAGACTTCACCTTTGTGCTTGATAGACTTTCAGTGCACGCATTACAAATTTCTGCTCTTTAATTTTCTTTCCCGTGACATTTTTTTTTTTTTACCTAAGATTGGTGTTAGTGCCTAAAGCTCTAGCACCAATCTTAGCTAAAAAAAAAAATGTTACGGAAAAGAAAATTAAAGAGCAGAAATTTGCAATGCGTGCACTGAAAGTCTATCAAGCACAAAGGTAAAGTCTTGTCAGCTGCTTGAGCTTGCAGTCTCAATCTGGTTATATATATTCTGAAGAAAAGTTTTCCGTGACAAATTAAAAAACTACCAAAGGAGAAAGTCCTTTTTATATAGGATATTCATATGGAAACACTGTGTTGCGGTGTCCAGGGGAGAATAAGATGTTCTAGCATGGAACTATCCTAGTGTCATATTAAAACCACAAGATCAGAAATAATAACGCCATTGTCTTGAGCTAGCAATTTTCTATTTTTTAATTCTTTAACAGATAAGAAACATTTATTTCAAACTAAGATAAGAAGCACGGGGGAAGATAAGATTTAATTTTCAAAATAAATCGATACTTCCAATCAATTATTCCGTCAATTACAAAGAAAAGAAAACATTCAAATGTGCGTCAACTTATGTGCAACATGAGGCATCTAGTAGTATAAAGGCGTACATAGTTAAAAAGCCTAACAGATGGTCCTTATTTCACGGTTAACCTGAACTAAGAGTATCTGAAGAGTGCCCAACTAAAGTGCAAAATATATTAAGAAGATTAGCAGACGCAATAGATAGAAGACTTAGCTTTCTAAACTAGATTCTCTCAGAGTGAAGTAAAAGGTTTACTAATTCCAGATAATTTACAATCATAATGTTATAATTAATTTTGGAGAAATCTAGCTTCCCCGTTCGAATGACCCTAATTCACATAACATATCACCTTTGTGAAGATGGTTGCAATGGTTTCTTGACAGTTGTGCCGACTACTCTACATTTTTTTTATACTTTTAATTTTGACTGATATAGCTCATGGAATTAAGCAGAATTGTAAAGTATACTTGTCGCGGACCTTTTTAATAGGTTATGCTTTGTTCCCACTTGTATAATTTATTGAAATTTAATTTCTCTACATTGTTTATTTTACCGAAATTAAAACTAAAAAAACTTTGCAATAACAACAGATAACTTTTGAATTTAAAGTTTCAAAGTAGGAGGGCAATCCTACGCTTATCTATAGACAACTAGTTCTCTCTCTCTCTCTCTCTCTCTCTCTCTCTCTCTCTCTCTCTCTCTCTCTCTCTCTCTCTCTCTCTATTGCTTTATTTTGATAAAGTAACACTTATCCAAACTTTAGAACCGAAATAGGCTCTTCTCGCCGATGCAAATGCAAGTCGAGGAACCTAAAAGTTTCTAAAAATCCAAATGGACCGACCGCCCAATGGTTCCACCGCCAACTCTTTTGCACTGAAATGTTCCCTTAGAACATTACGCTGCAAAGTAACTTCGTTGGGCTGTTGGAAAGACGCCGAATCTGCATTCAGAGCACAGGCAGAGCTTCTATGGATTTAGGAAAATCTTCTGGAGTTGACCGAGCTACCTCACGTAAATGCATATCAATGCATAAATACATCCCAAGCAGTCACTTTCACACTGTCATACGTACACCAGTCATACCTACACTCCCACGTGTTCACACACACATGTGCACATACGCATACGCACACACACACACACACACACACACACACACACACACACACACACACACACACACACACATATATATATATATATATATATATATATATATATATATATATATATATATATATATATATATATATATATATACATATGTGTGTGTGTGTGTGTGTGTGTTTATGTTTGTGTGTATACTGATGTATGTAAATGCATGTGTATTCAGTACACATGGCTGTCTGTATATTTATTCAAACATAGATTGATCGGATACCTTGAAAAGTTGAAAATAAAGACATTCTCCGGTTCAAAGCCATATCACTTAAAACCTAATCACAGGATTGTCCTGCGATAAAATTAATATTTGAAGTCTTGTTATAAACTGAATTTATTCACAACTCAAATGCTCGTCAGTGGAAAATATATGCAAAATACTGTTATTCTCGAAACGGATTTTGAAGATTTTACCACACTCTTTAATTATACCCATATTTAACCGTGGTAAATATAATTAAAACTCCTTCTGATGAAAAGGATTTTCCTTTTCAAAGAAAAGTATATTAACAAAAGTGAGGTTTAGATTTTTATATGACTCGTATATCATAAATGAAAGGTAAAGTTAGATTTGATCAATATTACTGTGTACGTTAAATATTCCATAGTCATAGAGCAAAATATAAGAAAAATAGATTGAAGATCAAACATTGTCATAATTAACAAATACGTAACAGAAAAATAAATAGAAATGTAGCACCACAGTACTTCTTGAATAAATATCCAGTGAAAGCATGCACATTGCACACAAGTGAAACTCATTTACTTTTAATATGAAAAACACATTCTCCATGTTGACAGTTTTTGGTCCATCGTAGTAATGGTCTTTTCCATCTTGACCCACCAGAGGTTCTTATTGATTTTGTCTTAAGTCCCTCCCTTTAGATGGAGCATCCAGTTCATGTTAAAGTATGACTGAGAAGGATGAGATAGATATATGGATTTTCTGATAAAACCAATAGTTAGGGTACGTGGTCTTCAGACCTTTGTAAATGCCGTATTGTGATTATTCATTCTGGAGTTTAAAGGTATTTTAATAAAACCGTTTTTTAATTCGAGAAAAAGAGTTTAGGGTCGCTCTGTATATCTGAAACAGCTGATGAATAGAATATGTATATTAATTTAGGCTTCATATTTTCTTTCTTTAGAAGTCAGAGGCTCATCGAAATTCAGCAGCGCTCTCAGATGTTTTCAGATGTCTTTGATCAGGTCTATTTGTTTCTCCAGAACCCTCCCTTCCACTCCCAGCCAGGTTTTTTAACACATAAAAGCTGCTGTTTCCTTTGAACATTACGCAGTCTGTTTGCTTATTTTCCTTTCACTTCTGAACGTGCTTTAGCTCGTCTTTGAATTGCGTGCTTTTAATATTAAATAATTCTAGAACTTTTTCAGTTACCGATGTATACTTCCGTAGCGTCATCTGAAAATATACTTATATTCAGTAAAGCCCTCTATAATAATTGCTTTCAATTGTTGCCCTTTTACTGAATTCTCTTGATTGTTTCATATGCACACATATATACACAAATATAATTTGCTCTATTTCATTACCACTGAATAAATGACTTTACACTTCTCCCTAACAACCGCTGGAAACAAAAAAGACAAACCAATGATACTTCTGAATTGAAAATTTTAAACTCTAGCTCATGATCTGATATATCTGGCAATGTGCAACTCTATCAAATCGTTATAAGAAAGGTTTAATAGAAATCGTTTTTATTGTAACTTATTATATATTATGTATCCCTTTTCCTATTACAAAACCAAACGATGACTAAAATTTTAGGTATGTAAAATGACAAACATGATTTTCGTGATAGGCCTTTTTATTTTTTATTAAGTAGTAGCAGTGAATTGGAGCTAAGCAAAGAAAATGAACACCTTAATTCCTAATTCGCATCCTTTGTACTCAGAGGACAAACACTAAACGTCTGTTTGCCTCCTCAAGGACAGAGGCATTATCCAGGCGAGCTGATTAGCGTCACCTCCAACACAATGGTAATGGCCCATATCAAGTGAAAGGATGACCCATTAGAACTCAGAGGGTAATTCACCCAACACTCCTGCTTTCCTTCACATACTCCTGGTAGGCAGGAGGTAAAATACTAGAATATCCAAGAATACGAATGGCAGTTTGTTCGAGGACAAATGAATAGATATCTGTTTGTATCTGTGGACCTTATATTGGCAATAAAATGTTCTGTATATTGCTTAATTACATGCTTCATCTGTTATCATTTTATGGTACTGTAAAACACGTAGACACACATAGATACATACATACAAACACACATTATAACACACATTATAACACACACATATATATATATATATATATATATATATATATATATATATATATATATATATATATATATATATATATATATATATGTATATATATATATATATATATATATATATATATATATATATATATATATATATATATATATATATATATATATATACATATATATATATATATGTATATATATATATATATATATATATATATATATATATATATATATATATATATATATATATATACATATATATATATATATATATATGTATATATATATATATATATATATATATATATATATATATATATATTATATATATATATATTATTTATATATATATTGTATGCATGTATATATATATATATATATATATATATATATATATATATATATATATATATATATATTTATATATATATTGTATGCATATATATATATATATATATATATATATATATATATATATTGTATATATATTTATATATATATATATATATATATATATATATATATATTAATTATACATGTATATATATCTTAATTATGCAACATCATTTCTACCTTGCTGATAAATATTCAGACCATGCAATGGGTTCCTTTAATTTCAGATTATGTTTAATATGGACGAGCCATCTACTTGGAAAACCATTCATCGGAGCTGGAATGTAAATGGAAAACTAAATGGAAAACAAACTGCACTTAAACTGCTTCAGTGCCCGGGGTTTTAAGTTAACGAAGTGGTCATAAGTCACGCCTGAAAAATGGCCTTCCTTGGAGCTAAGAGAGTTTGGAGCCAACTTGATTGAAATTTTCCCTTGTTTTATGTGGCTTTTGATATACCCTATTTTTATAGCAATGTTTCATTATCTCTGTTGTTTTTTTTTACCGTCTTTATTTCTTTCGTATTAGTAATTATTAATTTTCGTTGGTGTTCTTAGCTATTCTTCTGTTAAAGATTCTGGAATTCTTTTTCTACTTAGCTCCTTCAATCCTTCTCTTTTCCCCCGTTATATAATTCAGAAAATAGGCAACGGTGCAATATAATTATCGGCTATTCTTTTTAACCGTGAACAGATATCGAATTTTCTTTTTCTTCCTTTTCCACTGTAAAAAAATATATGCCTTCCAGCCGAGTCTTCTGCTAGTTGAGAAAATCGTATATATAAGCCTAGAACAGATTAACATTTTTTCACCTACAATAAACCGGTTTTCACTCTCGTCATAAATGGTGTATTTTGTTTCATGTATTCCAAAACTAACGGGTTATTTCCCGTAAACGCTTAAGTACTGATAGATTAAAATGTGGAAAACTCGAATTCATATAGTCTCTTAAATAACCTTTTACGAATTGGAAACTCCAACTTCATATTCAAGCAGTATTATACACCTAATAGAAAATTACATTACATTTCTCTTATAAGTAAAGTTTCAAATAATCCTATAATGGTAATCTAGAGGCAATCTCTACTAATTTGCTGATTTTGATAAAGTAAATAATGTTCCACAATAACATTAAAACCAATAAACATAGAAATATGAGTAATCTCTCTCTCTCTCTCTCTCTCTCTCTCTCTCTCTCTCTCTCTCTCTCTCTCTCTCTTATCAAAGTCGCATTAATGACAAAGAAAAATAAATGTACCCGATTTAAAGTTCCACAATAACATTAAAACCAATAAACATAGAAATACGAGTAATCTTTCTCTCTCTCTCTCTCTCTCTCTCTCTCTCTCTCTCTCTCTCTCTCTCTCTCTCTCTCTCTCTCTCTCTATTATCAAAGCCGCATTAATGACAAAGAAAAATAAATGTACCCGATTTAAAGTTCCACAATAACATTAAAACCAATAAACATATAAATATGAGTAATCTCTCTCTCTCTCTCTCTCTCTCTCTCTCTCTCTCTCTCTCTCTCTCTCTCTCTCTATTATCAGAGCCGCATTAATGACAAAGAAAAATAAATGTACCCGACTTAAAGTGATGAAAGATAAGACAACGTAAAAGGATCTCTCTCATCCATTAAGGTACAATAAAATTAAATTAATAGTAATGAAAGGCAAAATGACATTTCAAAAGAAAGATACGCACTCGGTGTCATTCTCTTCAGTCAAAAGGAAATGGCTGGAATTGGTGAATATCTGAGGAAAATAAGGGAAACCAGTGAAGATTTCCTTTTTCAGAAATAAAATTACGAATAAGAATTTCTTTGACATGGAATTAGATTTATTAACTTCGTAACATATCGCTTGTGTTTTAACTAATCGATTGGATCAGCTTAAAAAAAAAACGGCTTCCATCGGAGTAAAAGCAGTTAAAATAATAATTCTGTGCCATAACTTTCCTGTCAAAAAAAAAAAAAGCATTGTGGTTAATTGTAAAAAGTGCTGCAAATATAAAAAAAAATTTATCATAATTGAATTGCACATATCCTCGAGCACTGATAAAGTAGAAAAGACTTATACGTGACAATTCTGCTTAAATTGTTCTCTG
This sequence comes from Macrobrachium rosenbergii, assembly GCF_040412425.1. NCBI lineage: Eukaryota > Metazoa > Arthropoda > Malacostraca > Decapoda > Palaemonidae > Macrobrachium > Macrobrachium rosenbergii. Next base: position 17,800,978 of record NC_089750.1, read on the forward strand.
AAATTGTGTTCGTTTCGAAAGTAGGGTAAAAAATTTCGAAGCTAGCAAGGAAGTAATTGAATTAAGTATGGGAAGTCTCATTTCATAAGCATGTATTAGCTCTGACAATAATGTGAATTAGCCGTAAAACATAACAGTGATATAATGAAATATCATCATACTGTGCAATCTTAACTATGATTATTACAATAGCAAAATCCAATTCAGTATTCAGATGATGATAACAGAATTGATGCAACATAATGCAGGTTTTTTTTTCGGTTTCCTCAAGGTTAATTTCCCCGCTCTTGGCATTCCAGACTCCAGGGTTAATATCAACCAAAATCCAATACTTCAAAAACAAATATCGCGATGGCCACCAACGCAAAGTGCATTCATCTTTTTCTCTCTCTCTCTCTCTCTCTCTCTCTCTCTCTCTCTCTCTCTCTCTCTCTCTCTCTCTCATGAAGCTGAAATATTACAGTTGGCCAAAGGAAAGCGAAATGGGCAGAGAGAGAGAGAGAGAGAGAGAGAGAGAGAGAGAGAGAGAGAGAGAAGAGAAAGGTCCATGAATCGATACCAACCAAGCAACGTGGAAGGAGTAATTCAGGACAATATGTTCAACCTCCTAAGCATAATAACAAACTTCAGCAACTGATGTAAGATGCTGAAACTCGCAGCAGAATTTATTATAGATCATGAACTTTAGTGAAGACTATATTCTTAATACAGGAAATATAATCTGGTGGAACTGGAGAACATCACTTGAGTCATCTCACTAATATTCCTCTTCCACATTAGCACCCATTCATGACCTCTACTTCTGTTGTAGAAGAAGAAGCATAAATATTGAGCAAACATACACATATTCATATGGAACAAAGCCATGAAAGCAATACGGAGCTCGTTCACAAAGAACCCACACAGTCCATCAAAGTACATCTTAGTTTAACCAGACCACTGAGCTGATTAACAGCTCTCTTAGGGCTGGCCCGGAGGATTAGATTTATTTTACGTGGCTAAGAACCAACTGGTTACTTAGCAACGGGACCTACAGCTTATTGTGGAATCCGAACCACATTATGACGAGAAATGAATTTCTATCACCAGAAATAAATTCCTCTAATTCTTCATTGGCCGGCCGAGAGTCGAACGCTGGGCCAACAGCGTGCTAGCTGAGGGCTCTACCCCCCCTCCAATGAGGAACAGAATGAAGAATAAAGCCAAGATGAGGTACGTATCGTGAAACCCTGTTTCAAGAAATATATATAAATTGAGGCCAGGAAACAAATAATCATACAAAACCAGGATAATTATCTTTCAAAATGGCAATTAATTTAACCTTTGTAATTTTTCATCTCCACGATTTAGTCAGTGATTTAGTTTTTAAAGAAAAAGGGAAAGTAAGGCTCTCATTGTGGCCCTCCGCTAAAATGGGGGCTGAAGCGTTGAAAAACGAACGAAGACATTTCAACATATATCCTTCTAATACTCACGGCAATAACGGAATTTCCGCTTCTAAGTTTAAAATTGCGGGAGATGGACAAGTACGCTACGTTCTGACTGTTATAAAAATCTTATTTGCCATCGAGAAAGTGTCACGAATCTTCGCGCGCGTGCACACACACACACACAGACAAAATATCTACACACACACACACACACACACACACACACACACACATATATATATATATATATATATATATATATATATATATATATATATATATATATATATATATATATATATATATATATATATATATATATATATATATATATATATATATATATATATATATATATATATATATACTGTATATACACAAATAGCTTCCTGTTTTGTTAAGAGATAAAAATGAAAGTTAAAACAGGAAAAACAATACTCTTTGATACAAACAACCTAGAGCGCTGATGAAAGTAGAAAGGCGTAGGCGACTCAAGTATTTATGTTATATTTACAGGTGGGAATAACGACATTGGCGTGATTATAACGAGTGATACTTTGGTAAAGTCAGTCAATATGGCAATTAATTTAACCCTTGTAATTTTTCATCTACGCGATTTGGTCAGTGATTTAGTTTTATTTTAACTAGCAAAATGCTCTCACCTAAAGTATCTGTGTTCAAACTATTCGCCCATTAATATTTATGGTTTGAAAGACGATGGCGGGCTAGATACAATTCTGTTCTCTTGTTCGAGAAGTTGCTCCTCAAATACAAAGAGGCCTCACTCCAATTAAGCCCTTGTACTGAACCTGTCCTGTGTAAAAAGAGTAAACTGGTTTCTCTGACATGAATGTCTTTTCTTTTTTTGCTTGGTGAGAGAGAGAGAGTGAGAGAGAGAGAGAGAGAGAGAATCACAAGATTTCTATAACCAGGTTGATGATGATGACGACGCAAGACGCGTCCTATTTAAATGTGTATTAACTAGGGATATTCAGACAGTAAGGTAGACTGGACTTTTGGATAATCATTAAAGAATTTTGATGCTTTGAACAAGGAGGACTTTTACTTTGTAGCTAAAGTGGGTTATTTTCTGGGACCTCTGTGGTAACGTTTTTCCTCTTTGGTGATAGCTTTCTTGGTTATATATGTGACGTAGAGTAACTGGGGCAGACGTTGACGAATGGTCTAAAATTCTTTTCCGAGACACACCAAAAATTCTAGTGCCAAACGAAAAGGAAAAATAGGAGATGAAAACAAACGGAATCGTCGTGAATCCGCGTTCGTTAGCACACTGGTCAACAAACAATACAGAATGTAGAACAGAAACAGAAAAAAATGTGTTTGGAAACTGTTTGGTAGAAATTTTGACCTACAAAATTCATAGACGTAGACAGAGAATAACAGAAACTCAAACAAACACACGATTTACGTGAGCTCATACTCAATTAGCAGTGAAAGCTCCTTCGTACATGTTAGATAGACGCAGGAAAAGCCTTTATAACTGCCGAATCAAAACCGGAACGTCAGTGCAAGCAAATTTCCACCACTGAAAATGTGGAAGAAAGCAACAAGAAACCTCGGGAGTGGCTTTTAGACTTCCATGCGTTTGTTGCATTGCCATTTCATTTAGATGAAAATATCTTATTTATAACGCCCTTGTCTCGAATTCTTAACTTTTTCCCCCGACTTTTCTCATTCTTGGACTATTACCTCAGTTTATCGTTTTTCCAGTCAGCCCAGGAACATCCAAAATGTCATTATACCTGCATTTATGGCAAGGAAATCACTGAATCCGGAATTCCTTTCCTAATTTCATAGTAACCCATCCTTCTAGAAACTACTTTAACGCATGCTTTAGAATCTATGCCAACTTTTATTTTCAAAATGTCTTCAATATGCGGATTATGTTGCCTGCCCTATCGAAACTACAAAAAAAAAAAAATGTTAACTGAATAAAAAAATTTTTGCCACAAAGCGTTACAGTTACCGTCATTCCTTGAGCATTACCTAATGGCCTTTTTAATTTATTTGCTCCTGGAGTTTTGATTACTGACTTGTTTAGTTAAACTGTATTACATTTCATTAATAATAGAAAAATCACAATTTTAAGAATAAAATCGACAATTTGCCAACGATGATATTGGCATGAAATAAGAAATCGACCTATCGACAACCACAATATTGTTATAAAATCTAAAATTATAACTGCAGGTATGTATGAGCGGATGGGAACATCTATAGAGATCTATGAAGTAATTTGCGTGTAGAAGCATAGGATTACAAATGTCTACCATAAAAGTGTATTTGTACATACGAAGATGAAACTGGTACCGTGACTGTTCCACCTTATCTAGCCGTATACAACCCATTAAAAATGGATTAAAATAACTATTCGATATAAGTGATATTATTGTTTAATTTGTGTGTATTTTATATAAAGCAGTTGTCTTAAACAGTTCCAGCATATCAATGTGCATGATTTTAAAACTAACAGTTTTAGTACCAACGTCATTTAACTTTAGAAGTTAGAGATTTGTCACCTTCGTACCTTGATGTTTCTTTCGATTTAGCAGAGTGTTAACTTTCCAATATTTTAAGAATGCCTGATTTCATCACACTTTCACGTCCTATTCTCCAAGGAGGCT
>NC_089750.1:17807552-17860052 GCF_040412425.1 Macrobrachium rosenbergii
AGAAATATTAATGAACAGCTTTCGAAGTGAATCCGGTCTCATGGAAATTTTGTACATGTAAGTTGCCATTTCAAGGTATAATAGAAATATCATGGTTCTGATAATTTTTTTGCATTCAGATCTTCCTAAACTAAGCTTTTCACCAAGTAGCACTAACTGTGCAATTAATTCTAACAGTCTGACCATTTCTTCTATGAGGTTCAATACTACGTATACGGTTCTGGATTCGCAAGTGCTAATGATATTATTTCTCCACATACTTATGAACACATGTGAAATCTTAGTAAGATGAAGATTAGCAATATCTCTGATACAGAAACTGTATATCGTCATCTGGGGAGAAAATTCATTTTTTATTTTACAGCAACCCGCATTTTCGAGATTCCTGTCCGATCATCTTATAGCGGAGCAAAGATATGCTTCGTTTCCCGCTTTCCAGATTCCGACCTTCGCAGGCATTCTGAGATAGGCACCTTTACAGTAACTTAAATTTCAGAAAAGAGAAAGGCATCAAAATCTTTTCTGAAGTAGATTTATAGGATATTATGCTACTTCAAAACCGAAGAAACGCTTATAAGTCTGCATTACTTCTAAATCATACACTGGTTAATAATGAACTGATATTTCCAATTACTTTTACTTCAGCTGGAGGAATTATTTTAAGACTGACGTTTTAAAAAGTTTCAAAACGAATCAAGAATATGTGTATGATGCATCTATTCCTCATATGTAATTCATTTTACTCATCATTATAATATTCCCAAAAGAAAGCCTCACCAACATGTACCTGCAGTTCTCAGTAAGGTTGATTAATTCAGAATAGAATTAATAACACAAATGTAACTCTAAAACGATGATCACCATGAGATTAGATTGGTTTTTCCAGAGATGATTGCCATCATTCCCGTCGTTATTTCATTGGGCAATTGCACAAGTTACTGGCATTGTTAAGGCAAGTACATTTAGCGAAGATTAATTGCAGTTGTAATGAAAATCACGACGAAATGAATATTATAGCCGGTTTTAAATATACTTGGAAAATATTAAGACGAAACAGCAATACAAACTAAGAATAGCTTTCTCCTTTTGTATTGCAGCAACAACAATACACGAATATATTTTCGCTCTCAGATAATTAATATAGCAGCGTATCACATATATCTACAATTAAAATGCAAAGTCGCTCCAGTGGAATCAGTTGCAACCAGTGCATCCAAAAATCGGCTTTAAAAGGCAAAACCATTTTTGGCGAGACGAATTCGCCCCGGGGGGAGTTTAAACTTTAAATTTCCGAAGTAAATGCTTTCGGTTCGGATCGACCTCGACGCACAAGAACGTAAGGAATGGAAAACTCATAAAAGTGGAGACGCTGCTGATTTCTCCTGGGAACATATTAATCTAATGGAAGCAGCATACCTGCGGAGAATTGGGAAGGTAGGTTGGGCTCGAAACTTAAGGCTATAAAAAAAGCTGAATGTGAACACTTCCGTATTTCGTGGTGTATATGCTCGCATGCACGCACGCACACGCACACACTGGCAATTAAGCTATAGTGGTTTTAAGAGCTGTCGAAGGTTAAGAAATATTATGGAACAAAGTTACAATAGGAAAATATTTAGGTATAACGATCTTTATAGTTTTATACAAACTATGTCTTCCATGGAAGTAACAGTGAAGAGCCAGTTGGTATATGAGTTGCGGATAATCAACTACGAACAGAGATGGGGTTGACACCATATTTATAAAACACTCCCAGTTTAACAATTTCATGCAAAATGATTTACGCATGAAATCTCAACAAGATAGCAAACTTTGTTATTATTATTATTATTATTATTATTATTATTATTATTATTATTATTATTATTATTATTATTATTATTATTATTATTATTTATTTATTTATTTATTTATTTTTAAATACTAAATACCTAATATTGCTACCCACAACAGTTTGTGGAACGAGTCAACAGACTATACTGTACACCCAAGAGGGTTCCAAAGGGGAATCAGCCTGCAGAGAGGAACAAGTTGTAGGACAAGTTGGTAAATAAACAAATATGAGGAAACAGGAAAATATGACCGATACTCCTTAACTGAAGAGGGGTCAGTAGAAAGCAGGAATCTGTTTGCTCCCATCTTAAGCATTTCAAGGTAAGACGTTTCCATAACTGCACTAGGCAAACTATTCAACTTTGTAGTTGTAGCCGAAATCTGCTAATTTAAGTATGACACTAGCTCTACTCAGCGATCGATTACAAACGTGATATTTAACGTATCTGCCTTAAGATCTCAGTTCATGATATACTTTGTCTTAATTTGTCCAGTAGCCCTATAAGTAAAATAAAGACAGGTAAATAAAAAGAAAATTAGTCAACTAACGCTGAAAACAAGCTAAGTCTGTTCTGCAACTAGACGTGAAATTGTGTGTTACGAATAAAAAAAAAAAAAACAATTCACACAACCATGCCATTATTCATTTTAGTATATCTAATGAACCACATGGATACGCGCGCGCACACACACACACACACACAAACACACACACGTATATGAGCATGTGTGTGTATGCTTAGCATACGACCTTTCCCCATCCGAAAGAAACTACGAAAGTTCTAAAAAAAAAGGCGATTTTTCTTATTTTTTTTCCGTCGGAGCCATTTTTCTCGTATTGCTGATGTAAGATGGGAGAGTGAAAGAACATTCCTTGAAGAAAAGGAAATCTCGGCAATGACAAAGAATTGCAAAAAAATAAAGAAAATAAAAGAAGAGGGAAGGGAGAAGTGGGAGGGAGAGGATACGTAATGACGACCTTTCCATTTCTTTACTCGCTGTCTCAGAGTGATGGATTAATGATCACAGAACCCTTTTAGGCATGAAAGAGAGATGGAAAAATAAATGGAATAAAAAAATTAATATTTATCTCCCGCAAAAGGAAAATTATAAGACGAACTTTTATTGTCTAGGTTTTTATGCTTCTTTTCCAGTTGCACTTATCGCAGCATATACGTTGAAGGGGTATGTTAGGTTATCAGAGCAATGAGGAACATAACTTTAAAGACTCTTGAAATGAAACACTAGAAGCTTTGTGGAAGTAACGTTTACAAAATTCGAATATTTTACAGAACTTGAGAAGCGTGCGTGAGTTACGTAAAACCTAATTACGGAACTTATGTTAAAAAAATGATAACTTACTGGATCTTGTTACTTTTAAGGCCGAAAATAGAATGCTTATATAAAAGACTATAAAGGTATTTATGTTTACTTCTTAATAAAAGAATAAATATAAAAGATCATAAAAAATACATAGAGGAAATACTATTATCTGAGGCGGTTTGGTATGAATTGGATTGATGGGAACATTAATTGAAGTGGGCCAACGAAGAGGTACAGTACTGCATATTCACCAGAAATCTCTCTCTCTCTCTCTCTCTCTCTCTCTCTCTCTCTCTCTCTCTCTCTCTCTCTCTCTCTCTCTCTCTCTCTCTCTCTCTCTCTGTTATTATTCTGTCATTTTTCTTTCTTTCTTTAAATCTTCAGCTGAAAACCCGTATGGCCACTAAAGAGGGACAGTCCTTCATCCTCACCAGAAATCTCTCTCTCTCTCTCTCTCTCTCTCTCTCTCTCTCTCTCTCTCTCTCTCTCACACACACACACACACACACACACACGCTGTTATTATTCTGTCTTTTTCTTTCTTTAGATCTTCAGCTGAAAACCCGTATGGCCACTAAAGAGGGACAGTCCTTCATCCTCACCAGAAATCTCTCTCTCTCTCTCTCTCTCTCTCTCTCTCTCTCTCTCTCTCTCTCTCTCTCTCTCTTTCTCTCTCCAATATTATTTTCTCTCTTCTCTTTCTTTAAATCTTCATCTGGAACCTTTATGGACAGAGTCAACAGACTATAAACCCCACAGGGCTCCAAAGGGAAATCAGCCCACAGCGGGAGACAAGTTATGGGAAAAGCTAACAAATGTATAATAGATATCAGGGAAGAAAAAATACAACCGATGCACCTGAATTCAGGAGACGTCAGCGGAGAGCAGGAATGAATCTACTCTCTGCTTAAACATTCGCAGATTCCAAAAATACTCTAGGTAAACTAGGTAGACTAATCCACAATTCAGTTGTAGCTAAGATAGAACTTCTACCAAACTGATTAGTATTAAGCCTATTATAGAAAACCATATACTGTTTGCAGCAACTGCCTGCCTCTATGGTTATACGAAAGATGAAACACGCAGGGGGGGAGGGGTACTTCACACGAATTTCGATTCCATTTCTGTGCCATTGAGAGCCGAATTTACTTGTAAGTCAAACTTGTGCAAATTTCATAAACGCTAAGTTAACCATTTACAGTTTGAAAAATCTATGTAGGTTTATAGGACAGAGAGAGAGAGAGAGAGAGAGAGAGAGAGAGAGAGAGAGAGAGAGAGAGAGAGAGAATAATTTCCAATGATTATTTGTAACACACATTCCCATTAGTTATCATCCGCATGTCATACAGGGAATTTAATATTTTGAGCCGAAAGTCATGATCTGAAAATTTTATTTGAAATTTGAATTTGAAAAGGACCTAACCTGAACATATTCACCTTTCGACCATGCCTGGGAATGTACAAAAAGAACAAAAATAAACAAAAAAAAAAACAAGCTATTGATAAAACTAGTCCTAAAGCAATTGTACAATGCTACCGTCGGTAAACAAGAAATCATAAATGACAATACACAAATAAAGGTACTGGTATAGAGGTCAAGTAAATGGCAGCATCTGTAAATCAGGCTTAATAAGATGATAAACAATACGAATGATTATATTATATCATATACTATATGCAAAAATACATTCAAGTAGAAAATTATGCCATCAACAGTTTTCAAATTCCCAAGACTATAACAACTGCTTTGGCAGGGGTGAATATTTGAAACTTCTTTCGAATAGTCATATAATTTTCCTATCCACCCCCACCCCACACCCCACTCTCCGTTAACTATTGATTTTTTCATGTTATTACTGTTAAAGCCGGTTTATATTTTAGTTTTAGCACCGAATACGTGCGTGTTGCTAATGGGACGGAAATTGAAAAGCAATATTCATCAAGATACATGAATTTGTATAGCCTGCTTATCCTCTAGGGTAATTTAATGTCGCATAACAAACACGCTCTTGCAAATGGAATCCCTCGTTCGTGAGTATTCTTGACAAATTTAGAAGCTGTCAGTTATAAGGAAATAAAGTCATAAAACAAGGAAAAATTTTACATTGTTTTCGAAGATAATGTTGACTGCATTTCATGAAGATATAAAGAGTAAGGTTCTGTGTATGTTATTTCACAGCTTTGCAATTCCATGGAAAAGGCTCAGTTTGTGTCGATAGAAACTAAGGCGAAACAAAAAACTGCAGCATTAAGATACCCACGAAAGCAGGAAAGAAATTAGAAGCTATCCAATTTGAAAGAAGGGCGGGCTAGAAGGACGGCCAGACAAAGGAAGGGCTGACAGGATCTGAGAATGAGTGAGAAGTTCTCTGAGAAAAATATTGCCACTTGTTGTTTCTGGCTTCATTTTAATTTGAGAATTGGGTTTCAACCTTTCATTGCTAAAGATACATAAATGCAACTGAAAGTAAAAAAAAGAAAAGCGTGGGTTACATCTATATAAATACATACAGACGTCATATATGTTTATACACACACACATATATATATATATATATATATATATATATATATATATATATATGTATATTTATATACTGTATATATATATATATATATATATATATATATATATATATATATATATATATATATATATATATATATATATATATATATATATATATATATATATAAGACAAAATCCAAGAAGGAAGGAGAAACAATGGAGCGCTGCAAGGCCTTTCGGCTTCTAGTCAATTTACTTAGCAGACTGCTAAGTAAAGGACTAGAAGTCGAAAGGCCTTGCAGCACTCCATTATTTCTCTTTCCTTCGTGGATATTATCTTTATTTATATATATTCATCACGTTCCATATTTTCATGATTCACTTATACACAAACACACACATATTATATATATATATATATATATATATATATATATATATATATATATATATATATATATATATATATATATATAATGTGTGCGCAATTTGATAACATTAAACTTTTTTTCAAGCAATATATGAATACCAAAGTTAGCCCTGGCAATATCGTTTTTATTTCGTCTTTTTAACTAGCCTGTAACAATGTTCAATGCACATAAGTAAACACATAGGAAAATATAGTGCTTGATCAATATTTACGAGTCCTGCAAGCATTACTATTATTTTGCATTTACGGATTACCTCACAATTCTAACGACTAATGGCAGTCACTGGATATTCCATTATCCATTAAAACGTACCTAATATTGCCAATGGAGAATTTTATAACGAAAAATATAAAACATTATAGCATTTTTCGCTCCTTTAGGTTATTTGTTATTTTTCAACAGATACTGTATAAATCTCACAAGTGAAATGTGTAAGTGATGTTGTGATACGTATTCTTGCAATTTTCAACAAATATCTAAATCAATTACTTCATGCTGGCGCATCCCAAATCTTCACTTGTGACATTTCTGACCAATTACCTCTACGTGCGCATTCGTCTTCATCGCCTCATTACACATGTAATTAATGATCTTGTTAGAATAATGAGTCCTAAATGCAAAGAGAAAATTAAATAAGAACTATCTGGCTAACTTCATGATATCTTGCTTGAAATTTATACTAATTGCTGCTAATTACTTTTCAATTTGTATTGTCCGTAGAAGACAGTCCTAAATTATATACTCTCATTTCTCCTAAAAAATATGTTAAGGCCTGGTAACATGAGTGTTCTGTTAAATAATCCAAAATGAAATGGAGTCCAAAGGAAAAGGCCATTTCATTAAGACTGTAATTCTCATAGATATCACTCTTCCTTAAAAGAGAAACATCAAAGTATAAAATAAATATTAAGATGATTCAATTCAAGAGCTGAGAAAGATGTTGAGCCCTATTTCTGGCCTTGCCTTAATTTTGAATCTCAAATAAAATAAGCAGTGATGTTCATTTGCGTTGGTTTGAGCGCGCATGTAATGAAAACTGGAAACATTTAGAATTATTCTTTAAACAGAACGAGAGACAGACAAATAGATAGTTAATTTACAAATTTATTATTGTGTCATTTTCCTAAAATTCGATATTTCATCATTCAGATTCCCATGTAAAACGACGCAGCGCGGTAACATAGCTTAAACCTTAGCCATACAGATCATATTGTTTAATGCACTAGTATGAAAAACTCTTCCATACACACATTTGATTTACTTTTGTACAGTGTACTATAATCTCCTTTTATGAGAATGAACTACATATTACCTGGTTAAGAAACAGTCTTATCTTTATGATTTTTACTTAACTGCTTAATTTTACTTAGTTTATTCGTACATTTGCAAAGTAATTTTGATGCAATTTTGACCTTACTATATTTCGTGACGAATATCTCTTCGGAAAACGTCAAATTTTCATAATTCCAGAGGATATGGACCGAATGGCATGAGTGACAATGAATGTGGAGCTTTTAAAAGAACAAGATTTATGCAACGGGGATCCTAAGTGTAATTCATGGAGAGAATTCGTGCATCAGCACCATTTTCTATATAGCAAGTTCTTACAAGTGCACAGTACTGCATCACACTAGATTAGTTAAATAACGCACCTTTGCTTTTACAGTATCCTCGACATTTGCACAAAAGCATTATGCAATGCTTTGCTATTCTCATGTAGAACTTATTGGAAAATAAATCCAGCGAAACTGAATTTTGAACAAAGCTACCTAGTTAAGTATATCTTAGTTTAACCAGACCACTGAGCTGATTAACAGCTCTCCTAGGGCTGGCCTGAAGGATTACACTTATTTTACGTGGCTAAGAACCAATTGGTTACCTAGCACTTAAAAGGAAGAACGCATATTTAAAATGTTCTTTCTTACTCGTAAGTTACTGCCCTCGGACAGAATCTCATTCTAGAAAGTGGTTTTCTGTGTCAATAAACAACAAAAAAAAAGTGTTTTCGGATAAGATTCTAAAAACCTAAATCGATACGTGAGAAGAATTGTACGGGACGTGAAAAAACTACGTAAATAAATATTAGAGAATAAACATAATCGCAATCTCTCCTTTCATGCAAAACTTCCATGGCATTTTGAGGTTCCATATAATCTCGTACCATTTTTTCATTATAAATAGAGGCAATAACTATATTACAATAACGGTTAATAACAACACTGTACTAAATTGTTTATCATTATTTCACACCTGATAAATAATCGATACCATCTAACCCTTTTGAGTATTATTCTGGCCTGAACAAGTTACAAACAGCTAAAAATAGCTGTTTTCCAAGTCATGTTAATCACGTTGCTTCTATGGCTGTTTGGAAGACTGCCCTAAACCTCATTAGGATGCAGGTTTCAGCCAAGATGCTCCATTAGAAGGATCATATTTCCACTTTAATAGAAGTGGTTATTTTCTTATCCAATATGAAAATATACAAAATCTTGTCAAAGAAAATAATATTGAAGTAACGACACCTAGAGTTTGGTTGTATAGAAGTCTGATGAATATATTATAAACGGAATATTATATATATATATATATATATATATATATATATATATATATATATATATATATATATATATATATATATACTGTATATATATATATATATATATATATATATATATGTGTGTAAATCTATATATGTGTATATATACATATACATGTATATACATGCACACATACATACATACATATATATACATATACATATACATATACATAGTCCGTCTTTGAATATTCATCAGGTTTCTATACAACCAAATATAAGTATCATTATTACAATCTTTTTTCCTTTGGTAAGATCTTGTTTATTTTCATGTTGGATAGGAAAATATCCAAATCCCCTAAAATATTGGTAAGCCTTAACTGATATTAATAAAGCAACTGAGAAGAATCCATCACCTTACGTTTAAAGCAGATATAAAGAGAACATAAAGTATATACATGGCTTAACGTTCACAAAAAAATACTGCAACCCTACAACAACACCTCAACACAACTGTAACATGTATAACACCCATTACACACACTTGTATATTAATATTATGACAACAACCTAAATAATGTGTGAGGGTGAACGATAACTCGAGTACTTACAATGTTTACCACGACTTCAGAACTAAATCTCCTTGTAACTGCAAACACAGACCAGTGAATCTAGCTATTTAAGGTTTCTATTTACAAAGTTAACTATTCAAAAGGATGCTAAACTCAAAAGTGAAGGAGACGAAACTTACACTGAAGAGAGCAATGAGCACTCTTGTCACTAGGTGTCTTTCCTACAAAGAAACTCTTTACATCACAGAAACTTAAAAATATAATTTATTTTTGAATTATAATTATAAGAAAATTTTCAATGAAACTGTTTACTAACCATATTAATATACAATATATATATATATATATATATATATATATATATATATATATATATATATATATATATATATATATATATATATATATATATATATATATTAACTTTATCACATACACAATTGTTCTGTGCATTAGTAGAATTACTAAAAGGACCTCATTCAAACTGGATGGTATCTAATGGATTATTTATTCAGAAAAAGTTACAAGCTTTTTCTTGGGCAAACAGTCCATATTATCAAGTATCCGTACAGACTGTACGGATACTTGATAATGTGGACTGCTTGTCAGGAAAGCTTGTAACTTTTTCTGAATAAATAATAAATAATCCATTAGATACCATCCAGTTTGAATGAGGTCCTTTTAGTAATTATATATATATATATATATATATATATATATATATATATATATATATATATATATATATATATATATATAACAAATCAAATCAACACATGAGCACGTGATCAACAGAAATAAATTCTCCCAAAACAAAAGTCTCATAAGCTTCTTATTAAACTGTACAGTTTTTGTATTTGAAATATATAGGAAAGTCGCAGCTGGAAAATTTTAATATATATCAAAGGTATTCTCCAATTTAACATGCCATTAGATGCAATAGTAGAATGAAAGAAAATAGAGATGTTCTTTGATCCTGGAAATATTCTACTGTTATGGCACCGGTAAATGGATATAAAATTAGTGCTTTGACAGAGATTGTTACGGAAATTTAATACAGAAAATAATAAACTTCATTCAGTCCATAAATTTTGACGTTTAATGTTGCTCAGTTTGCTGAGAGTTCTATTTTCGCTACATCCAAAATGTGGAATAGTTTGCCTAGTGCAGTTGTGGAATCCTCTGACTGCCAGATGTTCAAGTGAGGATCAAATTAATTTCTGCTTTCTGCTGACTTCTCCTGAATTCAGGTGTATCAGCCTTATTTTCTCTTCCCTCATATCTATTTATTTATCGCCGTTACCTATAGCTTGTCTCTCATTATGGGCTAATTTCCTTTTGTAGCCCTCTTGGATTTGTATTCTGCTTACTCTATCCATAATGGCGTCTAGCTGAGGATTTAAAGAAAGAAATTAATACAGAAAATAATAAATTTAATTCAGTCCATAAATTCTGACTTACCAGAGGTATAATTTATATTTTTCAGTGGCAGCTTAATGACCCTCTACCAAAACAAATCCTGATGTGATTGATCAATAACAAAAAGGTGAAAAATAAACAAAGATCAAGTTATTGCTAACGGACTGCGAAAGGCGACGTATTTTTCAAGTAAAAGAATGAGGATTCAATATAATTTCTGCTTGGGAATCTGGTCTTGGGAAAAATGAGCCAGGAAAATTCTGCTGTAGTGTGAGATCTTGGTGGTTGTCGTCATGCAAATGAACCAGGGAGTTATCTATTTTGCATAGATGATCCAGTCTCATTTACATAATAGTATAGCCATTTTTCGGGCTATCATCATCAATATCCACCGCATGATAAATGTTTTACACAAAGGAAAAAACAGACTACAACAAAAATGGATGAAATATAATCTCGTAACGATGTTGTTGCTTATTTCTCAATGTGACGTCGTTTTAAGCGAAATTACAAAGAAAGAATGTTATTAAACACCACTATGAAATAAATATACTTGTTAAATGACAGTGAAATGTAGCAGAAGCCTCAAGAACTTGAGAAATGGAAATAAGGTGAGCCCTGTATGAAAATGTAACAAAACCACGAGTTTTTTTATTTGTTTTAATTTCATTTCCTTCTATTGTATTTATTAAATTCTATAGTGGTTAAGGTGGCAAAAATAAAATTCTAACCAAATATGATCTTTTGATTAGTGAAATGTAAGAACATCTCCAATCTAGGAGAAAAGTTAAGTATACCTTAGTTTTACCAAACCACTGAGCTGATTAACAGCTCTTCTAGGGCAGGCCCGAGGATTAGACTTATTTTACGTGGCTAAGAACCAATTGGTTACCTAGCAACGGGACCTACAGCTTATTGTGGAATCCGAACAACATTATAGAGAGAAATGAATTTCTATCCCAGAAATAAATTCCTCTAATTCTTCATTAGCCGGCCGGAGACTCGAACTCGGACCTAGCGAGTGCTAGCCGACAACTCTACCGACTCCCCAACGAGGAACTCCAATTTAGAAGATTTATGTTTCATACTTGATAATATCTTGCATAAAAAAAGAAGCATTTTCATTTGCGGACTTACCAAAATAGAGTTTCTGTTCGCATGCGTGATATTATGTGTTTGCCCATGCCTGTATCTGAGTTGGTCTGTCTGGAGGACCACTGAATTAAGTTCACTTCAGATAAATTAAAACATCCCATTATATCAACAAGTTTGATTTAAATTTCATATTAGGATGCCCAATTATGTGACGAGAACAAAGATAGAACTTCATCTTCCCTATAGATCGGTTCTCGCGTGCTAAAACACTTGATTCTTTAGATGAATAAGAAAAACCATAAAATTCGAGGAAAATAAATCATTCTCCAGCTTTCCGAAAACTTAACTTTTAGTGGATTGAAAAGAAATCCTAATCATAAGCATCCATGAATTGGGTATACATTAATTCTTGTGGATAAGTCCCAGAAAGGACGAGAATTAAAGCTGTTTCAATCCGTTGAAATTCAATCTCAGACTTTGATTATCGGAAATTTAATATGGTGACTTTTTTAGGAAATCAAGAAAAATATTAGAGTGGAATGGCGTCAAAAAACCACAGCAGATAGAAAACGCCAAAGATGAATACATATTTGTTTGTTATAAAGGAGCATAACAAATTTAATATATATACAGTATATACATATATATATATATATATATATATATATATATATATATATATATATATATATATATATATATATATATATATATATATATATATATATGTATATATATATATAAATTTATATAGGTGTGTGTGTATGTATGTGTGTGTGTGCCTGTGTAATAGGAATGGCAAAACTCCAGCCCTAACCATTGATAAATATAGGAGTGTTTTAATAGATTATATGTAAATATCAAAACACCTTCTGCTTTAATCCTTGTTAAGCCGAAACTAAATTAACCACTAGTGGTCAGCGTGGCTGGCATTGAAACACTTATTTCAGAATAGTTTGCAAAATCGCCTCGACGCCGCCGCTGCATTGGCTTTTCAGTGGCTTACTGGTCTATTCATATTCTCTGTTTGATTGATGGCTGCGGAAAGTCTCTTTTGTACGGACATCTCCTCCTCTTTAACAACTTCGCCATATTCCAATTTATGTTACGACCAGGACCTGGTGTTCCTCATTGGATGGATTGGTATCGTTCTCGACTAGCGCTCTGCTGGGCCCGCGTTCGAATCTCCGACCGGCCAGTGAAGAATTAGAGGAACTTATTTCTGGTAATAGAAATTCATTTCTCGTTATAATGCGGTTCGGATTCCACAATAAGCTGTAGGTCCCGTTGCTAGGTAATCAATTGGTTCTTAGCCACGTAAAATAAATCTAATCCTTGGGGCCAGCCCTAGGAGAGCTGCTAATCAGCTCAGTGGTCTGGTTAAACTAAGGTATACTTTAAACCAGGACCTGGTTTCGACCAGCATCAGGGAGTTGTAAGCAACAGTCGTGTCAGGAAAGAAAGCATAATTTTCAAAATGATGAGAACATAGGGTCCATTTTAATGTCTTTTATGATGTGGGTGAATATATAAGGAATATTTCTATTAAAATGTTTATCAGTTAATCTGATGTTGTCTTCTTTTTCGCCAGAGTATGTTACATGCACACACGCGCATATATATATATATATATATATATATATATATATATATATATATATATATATATATATATATATATATATATATATATATATATATATATATATATATATATATATATATATATATATATATATATATGTGTGTATATTTATATATAAACTATTTTGCTTAGAATCAAAAACATTATGTGTGTTTTGATGTACGTATTGAATATATATATATATATATATATATATATATATATATATATATATATATATATATATATATGTATGTGTGTGTGTGTGTGTGTGTGTTTGTATTTATATATAAAACTCTGTGCTTAGAATCAAAGACAATACCGTTTTGATGTACGTATTGAATTTTTAAAGTGGAAACTACTAGGGACCGTTCCCCACTGTCGGTCTCAGGGCCATATGCGCTGACAGCATCTGTCAGTCACATGTGATGGCCCGTCCAAGGACTGACATTACTCAGCTTTGTTTGGCTTCCCTAATCAGAAGAGCGGTAGTTTTTAGTGGTCGTGTTCCTGTCATTACCATGCTTTGGTGGGTAGATTCTCTGTTTATGATTTTCGTCCCTCTACGAAAAATGTTTGGAACTTTTCATCTGTTTGTAATATTGATTGCCAGATTTAGGTGCTACATATTTTATTCTATTTAAATGCTCCACAGTGACCTACTCTCAGTTAACTTTATTTTCCAAAATATAGATTATCTCACACTTTAATAAAGGTATCTTTTTTTATTCTTTAAATATCTGTGTAGATATTATTTTGACCACGATTCCGTGTCTCTTCGCTTCCAAATACCGAGAATGGATGACAGAAAAAGATTAGTGTATTCAAAAAGCGACTGAATGCAGTAAAAAAATATATGCCTCATAATGAATTTAAAAAAAAGGGTTGGGGATCCAGATAATGCAGGGAAAATATACCAGCTAATGGAGATGTGTATCACTGATCCTTTTGTAAGTATATGTAGGTCCATGTTCCTGTTTCTTTATCTCTTCTGTAAAGCGTATTCTGGTTGGGAGTATTTTTGTATTTAAATTTCAGATGAGCTTTGTCTGTTCTTTTCTTATTATCTCCACTGCAAGGTATATTCATACACTCTTGCGTATGTATTATTTTGGCCACCATTCGGTTTCTCTTTATCACATTCAGAAAGTTTTGTAGGTATTATTTTGGTCATTACTTTTTTGACCTTCCCATATCTCGAGCGCACAGTTAACCTGAAACAGAAAAGATAAAGTGAGATGATTAATAGCTAATGCAACTGGAGAATGAGCTCGTTTGGCTGAAGACTGGGAGCCATTTTGGAAACTTTGATGAGATTATCCAACTTATTTAAGTTTCGAAAAGATGAAACAATTCCATCCGAGAGCTTTGTCAAAAAGCAATTTTGCCTGCTGAAGTCGGTATCGCAATAGTTAGATATATGTCCCAATATCAGTCGTTCAGGAAATGGAGCAAAAAGGTAATTGAAATTGAGGTAACAGAAAACGATGAGTTAGATATAAAAATATTGAAAATTCTTGAAAAGCAATCCTCCAAAAATGGTTAAAGACTACAAATAATTACATTTTCATTATGATTTTTTCTTTTGAAAGAACTTTATTTTCATATAATTTCTGTGTATCCTTAGCCAGTGTGTTCCTCAGTGCTGTAGGTGTTTAAATAGTTAAGTGAGGGATTCAAAGATAGAAGCAACATCAAGCTACAACAACAATAACAAGAAAACTGTGTGATTAAAATCCTAAACTCTTTTTACTAGACATGTGGAAAATAAAGAAACACTCAGAATTAAGTATTTCACTTTAGAAGAGAAAGAAATGCTTACATGGACTTTAGGGACGCAATTTAAGCAGCTCTCGTAAGATTTCTGGTGTCACTGAGGACGAGACCAAATTGATAAGAGGTTATCATACTCGGTGAGGGAAAGAAAAGGTCACTGACGTTGAAATTACAATTTCAAATTCTTTACGTAAAAAGTCGCTCAATAAAGGCTATACAGGCGCTTTTGAACACTGCCAGTTTTGCTCTTGGCGATCTTTCTCTTCACGACCGTAAAACAGAATCTAAATCATCTCATACAATACACCGGAAGATCAGTTATAAAAAAGTTTTTTAGGCCTTTTCATATGCAACAAGTTTAGGGCAGGGAATGAGGAAGTTTCCCATAAGACTCATAAATTATCAAAGTTTTAGCCTGGAAACTTACCGTAACTATATCAAAGGAGGAATTTTTATCGAACTGTTCATTTTAGATACCTTTAACACTATTCTTGGAAATGAGCAAAATCCTGTGATGAAGGTTTTTCATAATTGCGAAAGGAACTTACGTTATACTAATAGCCTTATGTTTGTGGAGATAATTAATGAATTATTATCACTAGGTCACTAGGTTTTAAAATGCTTAAATTTTTTCCCTACCCCAAAAAATTTTAAATTTAAAGTGGTTCTAAAATATAGCGTAAAAATACCTTGCATTAAAATAAAAAAAAAATGATAAGGTAAAAAAGAGTTCCTAGAGGTTTGTACTACATTTCTTGGTAATGTCCAACAAAAATGGAAATATATTCATGAGCGGAGATGCCTTGACAATATTCACCTCGTTTTTTCTGTGCTCTCGGGAGAAGTAAGTAAGTTGATTTTTGCCGAGAGAATAAAAATAATAGCCTTTGATGCTTTTCACAAGAATATGAGAAATTCGGAGTATAGTCGTTTTTTCTTTGGCATAATGTTACACTTTGACGTTATTCTTTTTCTGTTCTTTCTCAAATAAAATTTAACATGTAATTTTAGAAATTATGCCGATAACAGTTCGTACAAGAAAAAGTCTTCAAAAGTAGAACATAAGATCAATGACACACGCACATATATATATATATATATATATATATATATATATATATATATATATATATATACACATATATACATGTATGTATACATGTATATTTATATATATATATATATATATATATATATATATATATATATACACATATATACATGTATGTATACATGTATATTTATATATATATATATATATATATATATATATATATATATATATATATATATATATATATATATATATATATATATATATATATATATATATATATATATATATATATATATATATATATATATATATATATACATATTATATATATATATATATATATATATATATATATATATATATATATATATATATATATATATATATATATATATATATATATATATATATATATGGGCTATGGGTGTGTGCACTGGGAAATAGTCCTTCTCTCAGGTCATTTATTTGAATGCCTACTCACATATAATTACGTTAACCCTGCTTTATGGCTTAATATTATTCAATAAAAGTTGTGAAAAGCAAATTTTCAAACCAGGAATCCTAAATATATAAATGCTCAGTTATAGCTTACTATATTTCTAATTATGAATCCTATATGATAACAGCCATTGCAAGAACATGTAAATACAGTCTCATACACATCGTATGCTCTATTCTTTTTTCTTCGCTCTTTAACAGAAAATAAACTGGAAAGTGGACCAGCTACTCATATATTATTTCAAAAAAGGATACAGACTTCCCTAATCCAAATGACCTGATTCACCATAAAAGAAAATATTAAGTCCACCTTAGCATCATATTATAGTCTCCCCACCATGCACATCCTAAGCTACCTCGTACTGTCCCATTGGGTAACCAGAGGCATCTTTACCGGTCGTTTTTCTTGTTTCTCGTAAATATTTCTCGCTTCTATTAACTTTAAAAGTAGTTTCTGAGTAATTACTTTCGTTGGACGTTGTAAAGATCCGCAACCCCAGAGTACCCATGTAAAGATTGGCTATCCTCAGAATGAACTTGTTAACATCAGCCACCCCCCCGTACTGAACACGGCGAAGGGACATTCCATTTGGCCGACAACAAACAGATGCACCGCCAGTATCAGAATGAGCTTGTTAACATCAGCCACCACAAATATTAGCTTGTTAAGATAAACAACCCTCAGGTACTCTGGGGTTGCTGTTCTTTACAACGTCCCTTTCGTTGATAAATAATTTTTTTGGCACCCCTGGCAAAACATATCAGATACATTAGAATTTCTTTTTTTTTTCACACATCTTTCTCTTTGTGAACTTCCTTTTCCTCACTTATTCTCCTCATCTACTGGCACTACAATCCTCTTCATTTAGACCAAGGGGTTGCTACCGAAAAACAGACAAGACTATGATCATAGTTTAAATGTTGAATTGTGGAAGATCCTGCCATTCAGAAAACATTCGCAGAATTAGCCACTTCGGACAACTGTGTAGAGGTTTTACCAATGGAGGGCATAGAACCACCCTACCGAAACTACGTCATGCACCTTACTTAGGCTCCTTTTGTGAGAAAACCGTGACTTTTCCTAATTCATATCCTTCAAATATGTCAGAATCCTTATACAGCTGAATTCGTTTATTCTTTGCTGCATTTCGTTGACGCTTAAGCTTATATAAATATTCACATGGCTGAATATTTTACTCAAATTGTAAAGGATATATTGCGATATAAGAGCGGATAAAAATTGCACCACGACTCGCCTCGCTTAGAGCCAACAACGGAAAGGTAATATAAAAATAAAGCAGGTTATGCTAAATTAATTTCCTTGAAAGTCAATTACTCTTCTCCAAGGTAGTGATTAGTCCATAGTGCTCTAAATTAAAAAAACCAAAAATGCGCTGAAGTTTCTTCGGCTCAATCGAGTTTCCTGTACAACGTATAATGCTGCATGAGCAGCGGCCCATGAAACTTTCAGCCACAGCCCGGTGGTGGCCTGTCCTATAACGTTGGCAGAAGCACGATCATGGCTAACTTTAACTTTAAACATAATAAAAACTACTGAGGCTAGAGGGCTGCAATTTGTTGTGTTTGATTATTGGAGGATGGATGACCAATATACCAATTTGCAGCCCTCTAGCCTCAGTGGTTTTTAAGATCTGAGGGCGGACAGAAAAAGTGTGGACTGAAAAAGTGCGGACGGACAGGCAAAACCATATCAATAGTTTTCTTTTACAGAAAACTTAAAGTTAAATTTTGCATTTATTGTCATACATTAGTCAATGCCAATAGAAAGGATGACATGATTCTCCCGATGATAAAAACAAGAAAGCACAATTTACTTTTCGTAAACAAATCTTGATTAAATTCAAATGCACCATGTTTTAAACTTCCAATACATTTTCAAATAAGAGTAAATTTTATTTTATTCAAAAAGGCTGTTTTATTCATTTATTTCCACTGAGTTGCACAAAGAATTCCACTCCAGCTTTCACGAGTATGAAACAGGTGGATTTAGAGACATCGTATTACTTATTGTGACTTAAGAAGTGTACTTATTAATGGTGAGCAAGATAGTATACTCCGCGATCTCATTTGATTCTTAGTTGCAGGGTGTTATGTGAAATACTGTAACGTTACTACTATTACTGATATTATAGCTAATATCATAAGTGCATGATATCAGCGCTGGTATGAGAAAAGGTGGAAAAATGAAGTCCTAACGCCACCAACGTTTTCTACCGTCCTGAATCTGGGAGCGGTTTTTCAATTGATTCTATTATTCCACTATTTTTCATTATAATGAAATTCTTCCAGTTTGTGTGATTACTAGCGTGATACGAGCAACTGAGTAATCTAAGCTATCGTAAAAAAGCAACGAGGCGATATACATTGGAGACAAACCAAAGATTTCACTCCTCACACATACACACATACACACACACACACACACACACACACACACACACATATATATATATATATATATATATATATATATATATATATATATATATATATATATATATATATGTGTGTGTGTGTGTGTGTGTGTGTGTGTGTGTGTGTGTGTGTGTGTGGTATGTGTATTTTTCTAGGTATCACTGACATCTCTGTATAGGTACTCATAACTTCTGGTAAAAATATAATTTGCTGGAGTATCGCAAGACAATGTCGCTTGTTAACTTCCATTTGGAAAACCTGAATGACTCTTCTGTAGAGAAAGATAATGCAAATTAAATTACCATCTTTATGTACCTGGAAAAAAAAGCTATTCATTTGCTGTTTTTTTTTTATAAAAATCCACACAGTACATTTTTATTAGGCGTTGACGTAACATCAGTAAGCTTGATTCCTTCTCCGGTAAAGTGAATATTCACTCGGATTTCAAAGAGAATTTCGAATACAATGGTATGCACTTCCTGCACAAACGCTAACCAGATTTGCATGAATAGTTTCCAGTGAAACTATGATTTCTATTAAGAACAAAAATAACTTTATCCTGTGCCATCGTTTTATATCCTGTACAATATATGACCTATATTTCACAGGGGAATGTAGTTATGAAACATTGATAAGGTTTATTCTTTTACACTCCAAGTTTATATATTATTAACTTGTGAAACAAAAGCGATTCGATGAAGGTCTTCGATTTTTGTTTTATTTGCAGTGTGATAAAAGGTTTTCTTTCGAGTCATCCTTAGAAAAATGAAGCTTATCAAAACATTGTTTCATAGAAGTCTGAAGCGAAATGGGAGAGCCAATTACCATTTATATCAGGCTACCCTGAAACATGTATTTTTTTTTTATCCCATTTTTCATTTTATATGCCAAAAGTTTCAGTGGGAAAAGTTTAGGAAAATAATCTAATAGCTAATATCCAAAGTTGTTGCTGCCTATGTATGCACACAAATTGGATATACCTTTGAGATACATGCATACATACATCTTATAACCTCCGTGTGGCGATTTTAAGAATACATGCAATTGTAAAGTTATGTCTATGAACACAATCTTCTTCTTTTTCTTCTTCTTTTAACGTGCTTTTTTCCCATTTTTTATATGGGGCAAGCACGATGCCTTCTTTCGAAGGACTTTGATTTGGCTTTGGGGTAGACCGTAGTATCGATCGGCTGCCCTGCCTGACATCGCTTAGACCCCGGTAGCGTATGTACATGTATCATACCAGTCACCAGCGCCCTTTCTCCCAGCAGCGAGAAGTTGCTGCGCGGTTAGGTGGACAGTTCGAGACGTGTGAGGTGTCTGTTATGTTTTTAGGAGATGTTGGAGCTGCTTTGTTTGTGTGTGTATTAGTCTGTAACACCCATTTGATTTTAAGCGAACCTATCCGTTGATTACATACATAATCCCGGGGTGTCTACACGGACAGCAAAGGGTCCGCCTCTCTGACCGGTCGGCTGCGTATTTGAACCGCGCCACAGACCTCTATGAAGTCCGAAGCTGCTGCTCTAACCGACTTGGTCATCGAGGCTCATGTCTATGAACACAATCTCAGGTAGAAAAGACTAACCAAAACTCGGCAAGAGACTAAAGACAGACAGACTGGAAAAAGATGTAACTGTTTTTACACAATTTCTTTCCTATCGTTATACTTCCTGAAAGTGTTGAGGAGAAGAACAGCAAATTACCACGTAGAAATCAAAGAAAGGAAAGAAAAACTATTTGGGAAGCCTTTTTAAAAAAGGAATAAGCACTTGCAAGTATATCAGCTGCTCGTTTTCTGTTTTTTATTATTGTATATTGGTGCTTCTATTGGCTTATTTTTTACAATTTTTGTATGCAAAAGGATAAATAAGCAGCTATCTATCTATATATCCACATAATTTTCATCTTCTAGGGAGTATTTTACCTAATAAAAAATACACCATTTAAAACTATGCATCTTTCCACATCTTTTGCACCACTTGAAAAATGATTAAATTAAGCAACCAGAAAAAAATGTACAAACCAGTAATGAAGAAAATGAAAAATTAATAGGTATATCAATAAACTGATTAATTCCCTGGAGCCATATAGCCTTTTTATAAATCTGCCTTATATTTACCCATTAATTCATGTATATATCAATTACTGTATCCAGCTGAGCAGTTTTATTATTCAGCTTTTGTGGATCAGTAAAATAAAATTGGAAAGTTGTTTCATTAATACTTGATTTAGAACTCTCTCTCTCTCTCTCTCTCTCTCTCTCTCTCTCTCTCTCTCTCTCTCTCTCTCTCTCTCTCATGAGAGTATCCTATATACAACATTATCGTTATGAAACGCCATTAGAATAAAATATTACTTTATGAAAAAAAGACATGGATATGTAAATGCGAAAATTAGATATATGTAAAATCAATAAATTTGTCTTATACCAGCCACCTAGAAGTAAATAAGAGCTTAAAAATAACTATACAAATGGAGTGCTATGGTAGAGAAGATATGCAGGAGCCGATATACAGCAATCCCTCTTTTCTCCCAGAGATGCCTGATATGGAAACTGCTACCCTTGTCCAGTGTTTCTGCTTACTTTAAGGATATGATAGTTATCAACTGGTAGCGCAGAACATTACCAGCTTAGAGACCTACAAGGATTACTAGAGGACAGAGTAATAGAGGAGAAAAGGAAATTCCAGAGCTTAGTTGTTGAGGCGTGGAAAGTCAAGATCGGTTGATTTTTTGCGTTGTATTTTCAATTCAGTTTGAGATATTCATAGAAGAGGCTCTAAAGCCAACAACTGGAATTCGTATTGTGACTGAAATTCTGCAATGGGCATTATTTCTGGGAACATTCTTAAGAGATTTGGTGACAGTTCTTTAACTACTAATATTTTCATTAACGAATTCTGGGAATAGGAAAGTGATCTGACTTAGGATCAGCAATAAGGACATCATAAAATACCAGACCTTAAATGAAAGACCACGTCTCTCTATTTTCTTAAAAGAAAATGACATAAATACTGGCATCTTTCCCCCTCCCCGCCCCCCAGAAAATAAGACCAAACCAACTTTGAAAGTTTTAGAGCGTGAATGGTTTAAAACGAAAATATTACAGTAATTTTAATTACAACACAACTTTGATGTGATTTCTTACTTGCGAGTTTGTATATCTGTACGTTTATTGCAATTGCAGCACGCGACACTTTTATCATAGAATGTTAATTACGGCTTATGCAATCACGAAGTAAATATAGTAAGCCTGCAACACTACTTGAAGATAATATGCCCGAAGCCAACACTGTGAAGCTATTTATATTTCCCCGAATAGTTTGCATTTCAATATCTTTTTAAAACTTACAGTAGTTAGCTGCGTGAGGTTCTTTAACAATGTAAATATGTAATAACGATTAACTTCAAAACTTAAAACAAAATAGAAAGAAGTAAAGAGGAATGAGAAAAATGATCGTAAAATACAAAAAAGGAAACAAGAAAAAATGAGCCGAAGTTTTTAGGCGCAATCGAGATTTCTGTACAGCGGCTGCAGCGTATAATCAAGGCCACCGGAAATAGATCTATCTTTCGGTGGTCTCTGTATAACGCTGTATGACCCACGGCCCATGAAACGTTAACCACTGGCTGGTGATGGCCTAGCCTATGTCGTTTCCAGATGCACGATTATGGCTAACTTTAACCTTGTATATTATAAAACCTACTAAGGCGAGAGGGCTGCAATTTGGTATGTTTGATGATTGGAGCGTGGGTGGCCAACATATCAATTTGAAGTCCTCCAGCCTCTGAGGTCGGACAGGAAAAGTGCCCACAGAAAAAATTGCGAGCAGAACAAGTGCGGACAGACAGACATACCCGGCACAACAGTTTTCTTTTAAGAAAGCTAAAATTAAATATGATGAACACTGAAAATTCGCGTATACAACCTGATAGAATACAAGAAAACCTTATAATAATTTGTTGATGAAGATCGATTATTTCATCGGTTTCTTAAAAAAAAAAAAAAGGTGAAAAAATAAAGACGTAAAGACCTTTCGATTAGGATTATTGTGGATCTAGCATGGCAGCTGCTCTGAAGTTTGTGTAATCAATGACTACTGAGTGTCGAACAACAATCCCATTCATTTGAAAGTTAGGTAATTAAAACCCAACGTGTTTGTTGCGGGGTGATTTTCAGTAGCATGGCTTCTTAACTAATGAAGAAGTATAGATTTAATCTTCTGTGGAAAAGTAACGGGCTCAAGGAAAATTTTATCGTATTTCGCTTTTTATTATTTTTTTGAAAACTTCAAGATCTCTGAATATTTAAGATTCACGTAATGCCCTATATTACATGCTTCATTTCATTGTTTTAACATTAATGAAATGAAAATTGCGTTAGGCTACCCCAAAAGACCTGAAATATTAAAGTATTTAAGCCAAACAAGACTTTAGTATTTAAGCCAAACAAAAAAAAAAACCGGAATGCAAATCACGATAAAGAAGTTACTTTGTCGTTGCAACTGCCGAGATTCATTCCAACACTTCCTTCTCGGGACTTGAGTCTCGTATGAGGTAAGATTTACATATCCTGTTAAACTCGCGCGACGCGCGAAATAAAACTTTCGTGAAGAATGTCATTTCAGCCTCGTTTGTTTCTGACACTTTGGTGTAACAAGATTCTGTTGTTCGTCCTTGGGCGTGTTCAGAGAGAGAGAGAGAGAGAGAGAGAGAGAGAGAGAGAGAGAGAGAGAGAGAGAGAAAGGTTGGGCGAAGGATAAACAAATTAAGAGTTTAGTATAAATCAAAATGATGTTTATTTCTTTTTGGTTTTAGTTTTGAGTGATACACATTCAAAAATAAGCAATAAAAGCTGAGCACATTCAACTAGAAAACATATATATCGTCATTTTCACAAGTTGTGCCTCTTATTATCATTAATTTGTGCAAAGATAAAAAGATGAATTGCCAAATACTTATTTTTGAATGAGCAGAACTTTTCTGGCGTAGTGTGTCAGAAAGTTTTGAATGGTTAACAGACTGATTCCAGTAGAAATATAAAGTTACATATTTAACCTCCCAAAATAGTTGACATCTGTAACTTAAACTGATGTCAAAATAAAAAAAAAAAGTTCAAAATCTCCATAAAACTGTTATAGTTTTATAGTGTGTTTCATGGGAAAGTTTATGTATTACTGCACAGAATACTATTTGTATACATCAGTTATAAATAGCGAAAACCAGTCAACAGTTTTGTGTCAGAAGAATCTCCTCCTTTACTGAGGAAATATTAGGAGTAGTTATATGATAGCTGCCTTTAAATGAAGGAAATGAAGAAGCCCTTTAATGGATTCTCTCCATCTTTATATGAATGAATTATCAAAGGAGGATTAGCGTCTTCAGCGGGTGCGAATTCTTTTAATATGCAAATTTCCATCGTCCATTTATGCAAATGACATTACTCGCTATTTCATTTGCATGACAAACATTGCTAGCCCCCAAGCCATGACAAAAATGTTCCCTTTCATACTCTCGTATGTCTCAGTCCTCAAAAAGAAGTAATATTTTGAAATTACTACCACTTTGTTTGATATGATTCTTATCATGTCACCAAGAAATATTATGGTTTATTTATGTTTTCTTCAGGCATCACTTACATTAGATTTCACTTTGATAACATACTATCCCGATTATTGTAATTATTATTGCGCTCCACCATTTCAAAATTAATTTTCATAATGTTATTTATATTTCATATCAAGATGCCATTCTGAATCAATGTCCTTTGCTAAATTTGAACTCCCCCCTCCCGCCCGCCCCCGCCCTCCCCTTTTATTTTTGAATAGTGAAATTTCTATTAGTGAGCTGCTGATATAGGAATATCTTAAAATCCCCAGGATATTTGTTTAAATTATGAAAATAAAATTGTTGAAAATAGGTTTTTCTATTAAACGATATTTATTTATAAACACTAAATATTCTTAAGGACAACTCACTAGGTCCGTTTATATACTAAGAACACATTTGTGCATCGTTAAGAAAATGAAGTAGATTGATAATATGATAGAACCATAACATAAAGATTGTCTTGACAAATAAATGAAAATAATGAGATGAGTTCGTTTGTGATAATTAAATGAGATATATTTCAGCTCAATGGCAGAACAGTACAGAAGTTTGACGGTTTCGGATAACCTGTCTAGAATTTCATTAGGGATCATTTCCAGATTTACTGCAACGAGAATAAAAGACCCCTGATACTGAATAAGGATTTGGATGCTCTCTGTATGGAGTTAACACAAGTAGGCAGAGTTGCAGGCATTTGATTAATAATGAAAATTCAGCATTGAATTTGAGCTTATGGGAAATCTTTGGACAATGGTCGACGTTATAATTACCATTGTTGGGAAGAAGGAAAGTATCACCTCTAGACAATAAAGTTTAAAGGATTTTAATGACATCTATGCAGGTTAATTGTACTCCAGCAATGGAAGAGCTGTAAAAATGAAATGTGATATACTATAGCCATTGTGCCTATATAATAACTCAGATTAACAAATTGTGTGATGACTACTCTCTCTGTGCTTGAGGCATGAAGAATTCCAAGCAACCACTATAATGCCTAGATGTGCCAACGCTTTTGTTGCTCTGCGTAAACTTTACATCACTTCAGCAACATTTCGATCGTCATGAATATTTGGCTTTCATTCTCTCGTCATCCCTCCTACGTATTCTTTGAACAGGTGTTTCCGGCATTTGAGAACTTTATTTAACAAGGAACGAAGGCAGTACAGTGACTGTAAGCCGTCTGTTGCTGAAAATGCTAATACAGGCAAAGGTTTACTCCCGGTTATTGTGGATTTCACGCAATAGTGTAGAAAGCTGTATATAATTCAGTGATCGTTGATTTTCATGGTGAATGTCTTTTTTCACATGGACTCAAAATTTCCCCTTGAAAGTTGCCATCCTCCATTATAAGTAGGCTATATAAAAGAGAGTTTCTTCGATGGAGAAAATTCTATTGGGAAAATTAGCTTCTGGTACTTCTATAAGCATGTCGGAGATTAGTAGCAGTTTTCATTCTCACAAGGAATTGAATCAAACGCTATAAATTATATTCAACTGTTTCCGTCTAGAAAATTAAATAAAACAAAGTTTATGTAATGAACCTTACAACATACCATGATAAAGGGACCAGACTTATCGTCTGTTGATAAAACAGGAAACTTTGCACTCATTGACTGTAGGCAGTATGGTCTATTCAAAATGTTCTGGGGAAATCGAGAAGATAAGAGGCATTTGTGTTTTATTGTTTTTTTAAGCTGACATACTTCTCCCTCATATTCAAAATGCATGCAAAGAAATTCTGCTGTTATAGATAGCGTAGCAGTGTCACATATTAAACGGACAGGCATCATGTGGTTAGATGAATACGTTTTCCTATATCGTGCATCGAATTAGGAAAAATATAAATAGTGATTTACGAAAACTAGTATCTAACAAAGGACACAAAAATAAAAAGAAATCAGTGATTTATGCGCGTTGGTAAATTTCATATCAGTGCGGCGCGTGAAATTACATAATTCAGACTAATTATTTCCTCGTCTAGAATTTTTTATCAAGTACACATTTTGAGATATTTTGTATCTTTAAACCTTGTTTAATCTTTATGCAACACAATTCATTGTTACCAGAAAAATCTCTTGTCAATACATTAATTATTCATTGCTCTGAGACCCAGACCTCTTTCTTTAATAAATAAAACATTAGTCTAAATGAATTTTTCTTAATACTTACGCTTGGAACAAATTATACATAAGAAACTTCAGCGGGAATAAAATTTAAGATAAAAAATAAACCTAATACTATCTATGTAAAAAATATTAAGTGCAAAACGCATTCATTTCATGGAGCGAAATGCCTTTTTAGAGACTTTTAGAGAAACAGCCTAAATATGAAATAAAGTTTAAAACCGAATTTTATTCGTTTATTTTCAAAAAGCCTCCAGTACAGAGCCGAATTTTAATCTAACTTGCTCTTTTAGCCTTTACTGAGGGAGTCGAGCTGCATATGGCAACATTCATTAATTATCCAAGAAAGAAACCCCATGGCAAATTAACTACGTTTTGTATCATTAATGGCATCATGTCGAGCTGTATAAGGCAACATTCATTCATTTTCCATCAAAGGAGAGAGATTTGAGCTGGACTTCGGCCATTGCTCTTTGACGAGAGTTTGCTATGCGTATGGGGACACGTAAGCTGTACTTGCAAATGAGATAATTCTTTAGATTAGAAAATACTAAAGGCACGTTTCTCTGATACATCGATGTGAGGAGTGTACTGTACATTAAGAACGTAGCTGAAGCGCTCGTGGCTTTCTCACTGATGTTTTAGACTAGACTTATCACAAGGAAGCTGGTATGAGCTTCTAGCTTCCGGGCTATTGTAAGTGTCATCCAGTAAAGTCTCAGACAGTGTTGTGCTTCCAGTAATTCGAGAAGGCCAGGAAAGAAGTGAAGTGAAGGGAGATCTTTCCAAGGCATTAAATGACTAAGGTGATGGGGTAGATCACATTAGAGAATTTTCTCTCTTCATTTCATATATTAATCTATCAGCGGTTTACATTACTAAGATCCCAGAAACGCAGACAAAAATTCAAGAGACACTGCACAAAACACTGACTAAATGAATGTACGAGAGAGAAAAAGATAACTCCGTCTTAAATATGCAAAAATATAATATATTCCTCTTTTCGCATTACAATTTACATAAAACCATGTAATATAATTGTCTGAGGAAATTAAACAGAAGAAAATGCTTTAAGCTTGTAATTATTGTTGCCTTATGAGAGTTAATTTAGAGAGAGAGAGAGAGAGAGAGAGAGAGAGAGAGAGAGAGAGAGAATTATAGGAATGTTTACCTCAGCCTATATAATTATGCGCAAAGATTAATGTGTATTACCGTAATTTGCAGATATCAGGCTACGGTAATTAAGCAAACATGATTGCATTAGCATTGTATTACGAGCGATTTGAAAGGGGTAATATAGTTGCAGCTTTTACTGCATCACATTCAAACATACAAGGAAAAATGAAGCAAAGAGTACTTTATATGTATTTGAAATATTTAGTACGTTCGAGGAAAAGGGAACTTTCTCTCAGAGATCCTGGAAAATTTTGTCTATTTATTGGGAAGGGATATGAATCAGAGAGAGAGAGAGAGAGAGAGAGAGAGAGAGAGAGAGAGAGAGAGAGAGAGAGAGCCTCAAATTAGCCAACCCCCAAAAGTTAAATTTCTACTTCTCCCGAAGAGAGAGGGGAGCGGTTGTGATTCTTATATAGAAGAGCAAAATGGGAGCCATTCATGTGACATTGCTTCATTTTTCAATACATATTAAGGACGACCTATTGCTGACGAAGGTTTCTGACAACGGCAGATCTCATCACTATTTGTTCTTCACTGTAGGGGTGGGTAGAACTCTCGGCTAGCACGCTGTTGGCCCAGCGTTCGACTCTCCGACCGGCCAGTGAAGAATTTGAGGAATTTATTTCTGGTGATAGAAATTCATTTCTCGTCATAATACGGTTCGGATTCCACAATAAGCTGTAGGTCCCGTTGCTAGGTAACCCGTTGGTTCTTAGCCACGTAAAATAAATCTAATCCTTCGGGCCAGCCCTAGGAGAGCTGTTAATCAGCTCAGTGGTCTGGTTAAACTAAGATATGCTTTTTTTGTATTGCCAATGACAACCAACTTTTTTCCTTACGAAATGCCATCAGTTTCCGGCTCGGAAGGGAGCTTAGATCTTTCGCTTCAAGCTCATCATTCTTTCCTGGAGCCGTTTAGGGAATCCATATTTACGTGAGAAGAAGAGAAACACATTAAGGATTTCAAAAAGCAGTCGCTTTTGCTTTCATCGTAGAACATTCGCAAACATGGCAAGTTTAAAGTGAGGCATTTTCTGTGAATTTTAAATTCTCGGCTGTTTATTCCACACTTTTCAGTCATAACAAAATGCCACTGAATATGTTATGAATTTCTGTATTTCAGTAGTTGTTTTGGTTCTAGTCTATGTGTATTACAGTGGTTTTAAACAGTTATCAAGTTTAGTAATTAAGCAAAAATGATTGTGTGATACCTGAATTACTAGTCTTTTTATAGAATTCCAAGCACTTGTTTTTAATTTATTCCATGTGTATGACAATGGTTTCAGAATAAATGTCAATTTTTATTCATTAGGCAAAAATGATTGTGTGAGGCCTGAATTACTTGTCTTTTTCTAGGGTAGAATAGAATTTCAGATTTTACTGCTTTGAGTTTCATAACAAGATGAAAAATCAGACAAAATGAAATTCAGCAAGACATTATAACTCAGGGAACTCTCGCGCTTAAAAAACTTTTTTTCAGAATCTTGAATGAGAGAGAGAGAGAGAGAGAGAGAAGAGAGAGAGAGAGAGAGAGAGAGAGAGAGAGAGAGAGAGAGAGAGAGAGAGAGAGAGAGAGAGAGAGAGCACTTACGTAAAAATGACGACAGCTGATGATAAGCGAAAATGGTATGACATGTAGGATGTAAATTGTATGCTGGTCATAACAGTAAAAATAAAAATCGATAACCCAAGAACAAGTAATTAGGAACTGCTTAAATCAACTAACGCTGTATAGTAGTGAAGCTGCAAGACAATAACTTCAACAACTGACTTACTGAAGACTCGGCTACAATTTTTCTTTGATTTTGTATGCATTAACTCACGCTGCTTCGGGGATGTTGTCAGTCCATCGTGTTTGTCTGATGATATACTATGGCTATTGCATTTCGACCCTTGCTACAGCCATTGTTTAATAGACTGCTTATCCAGGCGTAAAGCAAATATTGATGCGGCGCTTAATTTTTAAGCAGTTTCCTAAAACTTTCCGTGCTCCTCTCGGCGGCGCTTGTCTCGCTCAGATCACACTGAGACAAAGTTTGTTCCGCGATCTTGCAGCCTCTCGTTCCCTCCCAAACATTTATCCGAGAGAAAGCTGACCGCTCTCACCAATTCTGTTTTGCAAGCTCTCGACGAAACTTCTCCTGAACCCTTTTATTATTTCAGCTGCGCATCTAGCGGTCATATTGTGGGTGTTGTAAACCGTTTGTGTTCCAATT
Organism: Macrobrachium rosenbergii; assembly: GCF_040412425.1. Classification (NCBI taxonomy): domain Eukaryota; kingdom Metazoa; phylum Arthropoda; class Malacostraca; order Decapoda; family Palaemonidae; genus Macrobrachium; species Macrobrachium rosenbergii. Next base: position 17,837,796 of record NC_089750.1, read on the forward strand.
CTACCTTATGAGTGATTTTCGTACAGTACATAGTTTATTTTAAGTAAATCCATAGATTTTTTAGGGGAAAAAATTGAGAAAAAGAAATAGCCTCCTTCTTCTGAGATGAATATATAAGAACATCATCATGTCTTTGAATTTAGTTACAATAGTGATGAATTTTACCAAGTAGAAAAAAATGCACATGCGAATAAAGACATTCAGAGACTACAAACTGACGCGCTAGGCAATCAATAATGCTATGCGCGCGGGAGTGATGATTCACGAGCGTCCCTGGCGAGAGAAGAAAATGAAGATGGAAATGACTCATGAGGGAGGAAAAATCGATTGAAGGAAACAGCGGCGCACTACCAGTGAATTGCTCAGACAATACGATGTACACTCGGAAACCACAATCTCCGACCCGCCTAGGTTGTGCTTCGAGTTTATGAGCGGGGCCTTTCTGGACGGCGGGCAACGCCAACTATCACGGATTGAAACACACTCGAACACCTTTTGAACTCTTCCGGATTTTGCTTTATTTTTTTTTTTATGAGTTTGCTGTATAAAATGCAAAGCAGTCATGGTATGATTATATAGACTACACTGTGTTGAATTCTACAACCTGTATAATATCGAAACGAAGAAAAAATGCCGAAACTGCCGGGTTGTAGTTAGGAAAGGGGGGTGCGGGGTGGGGAGGGAAGGGTAGAATCTGACCAGAAAGGCCCCGCTCATAAACTCGGAGCACGACCTAGGTGGGTCGGAGATTGTGGTTTCCGAGTGTACGACAGACGCAATCCTCTTCCTCAGCCGAGCTGTGCGCGCTATGCTCTGCATTTCCAGATGCGCTGTGTGGAAGTAGTTCATTGGAGTCATTTAGTCTGATTAGCGTTTAATTCCATTCATTCCACGAATGCTGAACTTTCATATGCCCTTGATTGAACTAGACCTTCTTTCCAGGAGGTAAGTTTCTTTTTATCGAAACCCTTTAGACATTTTCCATGCTTGCTGTAACCACGATTGATTTGTATAACGCTGCATATTTAGTGTTTTATAGATAAATAATATATATATATATATATATATATATATAATATATATATATATATATATATATATATATATTTATATATATATATATATATATATATATATATATATATATATATATATACATATACACTTTCACCAAAGTAAATTCTTCCAGAACTTCAGACCTGCTTTTGAGAGCCTCTTAAAAGACTGGATTGTACCACGGCGGCGTTCTAGCATACAGTAACTCCCTCTTATTTCCCAAGGGTTTTCATGCGTTTCTGTTTCATTTCATGTTGCATCCTAAATATTGCCATTATTCCCTTTTAACAGCACCCTTTAGCTGATTCGTACAAAGTACCAAGTGCTTCATTTGACCCCATTTCAGAATATCTTACTCAGTTCCACTGGGTGCTTATCGCGCGAAAGTCGGATATTACCATGGCATAGCTTCTCGTAAAATCGCGCTGTTTCTCGCTGATTCTCGCGGCCTCCCCGACCTTCATTCGCATGTGAACCGATTTAGCTCGCCAGTTCTACTTTGTAAACTACCGCTGCAGCTTCCCCTGAGCCTTTCATTTACTCATCCGCTCATGCAATGACTTTGCTTATCCTATCATACTAGCCTGTCATACAAGTAATTTGATACTATTTTATAAACTAATTTTTTTTATGTTGTTTGATTTTTTTATAAGAATAAAGGTTGAGAAACCTCTTTTGTAACTGACCTAAAGTACAAAAGTTTTCATGAAGGATTTTTGTTTTAATTAAGTGCTGAAATTTACAGAATAACACAAAATAACAAACTGAGTTAAAAAAAAAAAAAAACCTAATGTATGATAAGAAAAATTCAATCTTCAGTTCCTGTCAACATACAATAGATACCATCAGACAAGCACACTCACTGCATTTTCTGCTTTTGACGCATAAATCTCTTAAGCAGAAGGGTGGGTGAAGAGAAAAGAAATACTAGCACAGCGCTCCTGATGCCTTTACAAACGGCAGAATCATTTACTTTGTCAAGTAAACAGAAAGACGATGCTATGATGATGAAAGTATTCAAGTCTAATATAACAATTGTTGCCACTAGTATTATTAGTGAACACGAAGGAGACATGGCTAAAACCATTATGCTTACCGTGCGGCAATTGTAGCTAATTTATAATTGTTTTGAAATCATTAAATAACAAGTAAAAATGCGCCCAAGTTTCTTCGGAGCAATCGAGTTTTCTGTACAGCCGCTAGAGCGTATAATCAAGGCCACAGAATATAGATCTATCTTTCGGTGCTCTTGGCATAATGCTGTATGAGTAGCTGCCCATGAAACTTTAACCACGGCCCGGTGGTGGCCTGTCCTATATCGTTGCCAGACGCACGATTATGGCTAACTTTAACCTTAAATAAAATAAAAACTAATGAAGCAAGAGGGCTGCAAAATGGTATGTTTATGATTGGAGGATGGATGATCAACATACCAATTTGCAGCCCTCTAGCCTCAGTAGTTTTTAAGATCTAAGGGCGGACAGAAAAAGTGCCGACAGAATAAAGTGCCGACGGACGGACAAAGTCGGCACAATAGTTTTCTTTTACAGAAAACCGAAAATATGATAGTAATTTAGTAACAATAAGGGACATCTAAAAGAATTGTATAACATTTTTTTGTGGTGGGATCTTTAAGAGAACATTCCCCCCCCCCACCCTGTCTGAGAGCTAAGAATTTTTCCTCCTTCTTCACTTATCCTAAATCATTATATTCTCCCTTCACTAAGATCAAGACCCTGCTCTTCCATCGAAGATAAGCAAGGTTTTTTTTTTCACTATATTTATTGTTTTGTGCTAGTTTCCCTTTGATTTGAACCAAACTGTTGTATATAGTCTACGAATGGACATGCCATTTTGATCACGTAAATCTAATTTTTAGTTGATTCAATTGAAGGGTTTTTATAGCAAAATGTTATGAAGAAACAATATAACCGCGAAAAAGTCTAGATTCTTAAATAATTTAAAATTCAATAGACAATTTTATCTTATTTCATTTTATTCATCAACCCTATATATCAATCATTTTATTTCGTTTGTTCCTTGTCTCTCTGATTACCAGCTATAACCAGTTACACCATCTGGTATATGTGTGTCCCTTACTCATCAAACGTCATGAATATACAGTAAACTGGGGGTGAATTTGCAAAATAAGGACGCGACAATTTTTCAAGTGATATTTGACTTTAATTTAGCCTTAATGAGGCTAATCAACGACACGAGAAAAGGTTGACTTTCTCTTCTTCAAAATTCTACCTGAAAAATGCAAAAGATAATGACCACAACTCATTAACAGAAGAACACTCAACGAAAGGGGTAACATTTGACTTGAGAATTCCGCTTCCACGATTCTTAGGGGACTAATTAAGCCTCCTCGGCCTGAAGTATAAGAATAATAATTACCAGGCTGGCCCAGGTTAAGTCTTATTTCTAAAAAGACCAAGATGTCCTCAAGGAGACAAGTGCCTTTGGGAAAAAGACTCCCGTCATCTTGCTCTCATCATATGATAATGTTAAGCCCAGTATGACGATAAATGCCAGGGTCGTTGCCCTTTGTCGTATTAATTCACGTGTAAGTTGATCTGGTTTACTATACATTGATTTGCTTTTTTGTGTCTACTGTTACTTTTATTTACTTATTTCTTCTAAATGAACCGATCTAAATTCGAAATTTTTATTTTGCTGTGTATCATTCTACGAAGCGGGTGTGACTTTTATTCCTAATTTTTGACGCTATACAACCTAAGGTGGTTTGCCTTGCTATGGAACTTTTCAAAATCTAGAAGTCACTTAAAAGAAGTTGCTTGTAAAACGATATAGGTCTTGTCAGACATATAATTTAACCTTTATTACGTAGGTATTCCGTCGTAGTTTTAGAAGTATTACCCATACGGTGTCCATGAATAAGTTTGATCAATAAAAAAATTGGGGTATAAAATAATTTTAACACGCCACTTCTGTTGAAGCAGCATATCAAATAAAAGGATTTCTGGAGGGAATTCCATAGGAATACAGTACAATGAAAAAGACTGTAATACGATTTTGGTGAAGTTCCCCAAAAGCAGAAAATGCAGTATATATATACTTAATAACTTAATAACCTTGCCATTTCAGTATTTTGGGGCGGACATAAGAAAATACACAAAGTGATACCAGAAAGCGATGATTGTTCCAAGAATAAAAGTAATAAATGGGGAACAAATAGAATGTGTCTACTCTCTTAGCAAAGGGTAAACTGGTCAGTCAAGAATTGTTCGAGGTTTCATTTCTTTTCTTTTATCTCATCCGTCCCTTTCCCTCAGCTCAATAAAAACTTTGACAGAACCCCAAATACAATATGCAGTTCCTAAAGGAAGTTTATTGATCTGTGCGAAAAAGGATTCCAGAGACAATGAAATCCCAACAATCTCGAGGATAAGGGAATATATTTTGCTACTGCCGTCGGCAGTCTGGTTGACTCTCCAACCGGCCAATGAAGAATTAGAGGAATTTACTTCTGGTGATAGAAATTCATTTCACGTCATAATGTGGTTCGGATTCCACAATAAGCTGTAGATCCCGTTACTAGGTAACCAGTTGGTTCTTGGCCACGTAAAATAAATCTAATCCTTCGGGCCAGCCCTAGGAGAGCTGTTAATCAGCTCAATGGTCTGGTTAAACTAAGATATACTTAATGTAGGCTTCAAGCTTAATGTAGACTCTTCTCACAGGCCCCTCTTTCAGTATCTGAACCCGCTCTTGGTGACAACTTAAAAAGGAATACAGTTCTGTTTTCTTGTTTTACTATTAGAGCATAAATGTAGCTAGATAAATACAAAGATGAAGCATGATTGTGTATTTTTAATAGTTAGTGTTATGTTAAATTTATATCCATCTGGGCCAATTTTTCGACGTCATCTTAATTAATATGTTTTATATCTTGTGAGATGGTTATAATGAATTAAAGATGGGTATATATATATATATATATATATATATATATATATATATATATATATATATATATATATATATACAATAATCATATCTTTGATTCATATATTGATTCCTTATGAAAAAATATATATATATATATATATATATATATATATATATATATATATATATATATATATATATATATATATATATTTTTTTTCATAAGGAATCAATATATGAATCAAAAGATAGGATTATTGTGAAAGGTCTGATGCAATAGAATAATTCAAGGCACAGGACTGAGGTTGGAAAGATACGTAATCACAGACAAAGTCAGAAAGAAAAAAAAGAGCCGAGGCATCAAAAAACAAAAATACCAGAAACAACATAATTGTCGCTACCTAATAAATTTGTTGTAATTCTTAAAAAAAAAACTGTAACTTATTCTTAACAACGCTGTTATCTCAGTACTTCATAGAGTATGATACATATGCATGAAGAGCAGCTGTACTATTATACTTATAAGTAAATAAAATAATACAGAAAGGGAATGTACTTCCCTGCCATGCGTAAAAAGGGTCGTAGAGTCAACGAAACTCCAAGAATCCTGAAGCCAAAGAAACATCGTACAACAAGGCCACAGTTACGCAGGTTGTAGGCTTAAGGGGTTAATTCAGCATCTTTTAATACTCTGCTAACTGGGTATTTGTTCTCCTTACCTAAGTAAACACGCCGACTAAGGTCTCTTGTTGACTCCATAAATAAGACCACATTCCGTTTCCCAGTTTTAATAATGGAGAATAAATATAGCTATAGAAATACGTAAAATATATCAAGTCTATTTTTAATAGTTTATGATATTTTATGTTCAAACGTGTTTGAACCGATTGCTGATTTCGTCATAAATGGTAAGAGGTTATAAATTATATAGAAAGTTTATAATGAATAAAATATAAAAGATATAGGTAATGCTCATTTGTTGAGCGTTTTGAATAACATTCCCACTAGGAAAACTTTTCTTCTAATCTCAACTACCGATATATTTCCGATTTTCACTCCTAGGGTTTAGCATCGTATTTTAGGATACTATAAAATCTGTTAGTTTTAGATGGGGCTGCCCTTCTCCTCAAAGCAGCCCAAAGTCTTGGTACCAGTTAAGACTATTAAGATATTTTCAAAATAATGACCGGGTTTTAACGAAACGACAAACTTTCAAGAAAGCTGGGGATATTATTAATTCCATTACAAACAAAGTTAGTAAGGAATAACTATTCCTAAGTCTTGTTTTATAATTTTTATGAAAGATGCATCAGACAAACTTGTTTGGTTATATTTATATACAGTATGTGTAAATGAACTGCTTAAAATTAATTTTTTTTTTTGGCTAAAAAAGTTCAAGGGAGAGTTAAAAGGAATAAACATTATTTTCATGCATTTGCTATCCATTACAGGGACCGCGAGTCATCGTTCTTCCTCATATATCTTTCAAACTGATTATTTGATCGAAATAGTACTTTGACACAGTGTACAAGACACCTCCCGCTAATTTTTGGCAATATAGTGTATTGTCAAATGGTTTTAGTTAAGGCGTTTACTCTTGGCTTACATGCTGTTGCCAAGCATCGCCAAACTGCGCATTCGAACGTCCTTTATCCCCATCCCGTCCCTCCCTCCCCCTTCCCCTCCCCATCCCTCCCTCAACCTACTCTCCTGGCCTCCCCATCTCCGCCTCCTCTTTCCTGTCTATGGCGGATAGAGAACGTTCGATTGCATAGATCAGTCCTGCTGACTCATGCGACTTTGCCTTTAAAAGTCAAGAGTAAACGCCTTAACTAACACCATTTGACAATGCCCTATATTACCAAAAATTAGCGAGAGGTGTCTTGCACACTGTGTCAAAGTACCAATTCAATCAAATAATTAAGTTGAAAGATATTTGAGAAAAATGATACCTCACGGTCCCTGAAATGGATAGAAGTTTTTTGTTTTTTTCTGATTTTAACGATACCTTGGATGGGTGATCATTAGGCCAAATGTGATTTCAGTAATCATTAAAACGAGTAAAAAATGCTGCCAAGTTTCTTCTGCGCAATCGAGTTCTCTGTCTGGTGATGGCCTCAGCCACGGCCCATAAAACTCTTAGTCGCGGCCCATGAAACTCAGTCACGGTCTGGTGGCGAGCTCCGTTGTTGGTACCTATAGCGCTGCCAGAAGTACAATGATGGTTAACTTTAACCTTAAATAAAATAAAAACTAATGAGGCTAGAGGGCTGCAATTTGTTGTTTGATGATTTGAGGATGGATGATCAACATACCAATTTGCAGCCCTCTGGCCTCAGTAGTTTTTAAGATGTGGGGGCGGACAGAAAAAGTTCAAACAGAAAAAAGTACTGACGGACAGACAAATAGCCATCTCAATAGTTTTCTTTTACGGAAAACTAAAATTCTCAGAAACTTGAGTCTCCGTCTACCCAGTTTCCAAGGAAATCGACAGAAGGGGAATATTCACAAAAAAAATGTTGTTCAACGACATGAAAACATTTAACTTCCAAAGGCATTTGACTCATAAAAAAATAAATGGCAAGCGTCCCATGAATGACGAATTCTGCCATACAAACGGTAAAAGGGACCCTTCAAAACCAAATATGATATATATTCAAAATTTCGTGGGCACGGCCAGAAACGCAAGGTAAATCATAAAGTGTGATTTGTTGAAAGGATACCGGTGTATCCCTGTCACTAATTGGGCTCGGAATATTCCAGCTTTTGAAGACCGAATTTCCAGCTTGCCAAAATCATGCAAGGAAGATGAGTGTGTAGGGAAGATATTCCAACATATAAATTAGAAAAGCATGGTCCCTGAGAAGAGTTTGAGAGGGGCGTATTAAAAAGGCACTCCCACACCGCCAAGAAATGTACGGTCTTCAGATATGTGCAATATGGTTGTCTATATATAAGATAAAGAATAAAACAGCTAGGACTGAGTCTCTCAAACTCATATAATTAATAAAACATAGAGCAATTCACCGAAATTTAGATATTACCAAACGATGTAAATAATAAGTAAACTAATGAATGATTGTTCCTGTTGATGATGTTAGGTGCTATTTGGTTGGTAATTAATAGAGCGAGGGTTTTTCTAAATTATGCAGTTATCTTCAGTCATAACTGTAATGACTCATAGAACTGAAAATGAATACATAACCGTACCTTACAATTAGAAACAGATTTACTCTCACATGAAAACAAACTGTCCCAAGATTATATTTTTTTTTTTTCATTTTTAAGAGTTAGCAACATAAAAATTCATAACTGGCTCTTTTCTTAAGTAATTTCACCCATTTTGCCTAAAACTATCAGCAATTTAGAAAAATCATTGCTTTCCTAAAATATACATTTCATTTCAAGAAACAATTCCATTATATAAGTATATAAATAATCTTGTTTCACAATAATCGATATTAACATTATTCACTTGCTCATAAAAACATACAATGGTACCCGTTTTAGTTTTCTGATACATAACAATAATTTTAATATATCTTATTATAGGAAAATGGAAAATATACAAGTCTTCATTTGCTCACTTCGTAGTTGAAATTTAGACACTTCATGTTTTGTTTTGTCTCTAGAAGAATGATTTCAAAGATTTTTCCATAATTTTTCCTGGTGAAACTGTCATCATATAACTTGAATTGTTATAACTGAGAGATAGACTGATAGATAAAAATGTAGAAAGTGCCATAATCAAATACGATAGATGAACAGAGAGGAATTTGTTAAAAGGGCTCAAAAATGAGAGAGAGAGAGAGAGAGAGAGAGAGAGAGAGAGAGAGAGAGAGAGAGAGAGAGAGAGAGAAGGAGGGAGGGAGAGGAATAAAACTTTCTGCATTCTTTTGTTTTTCGTGTGAGGGGAGCTGCTAATGTGAAGAGGCGAGAGGGAGACCAGACCGGGAAAAGACTATTCAAACTCCCGTCTGCTATTCTGTTAAAACAGTTTTGTGGCTAAAGAAAAATCGAAACGAAACACAGGCCGAACTTGGACAGTTAAAAGAGGCAGAGTAAAAATGGCGCCAATTAAGATTCTACTCCAGATCTTTGGATACCAGGTTTAGTGGGAGTTGAAAAGAACGAGGTGCATAAGATATCACATCGTCAAATTTAAGTAGATGATGCTAATGATGACAGCGTTAGAGACACTAGCGGATCCAGAAAAATTTCATTTTGGGGCGCCACCAATTTTCATATTACATAACATACATACACACACACACACACACACACACACATATATATATATATATATATATATATATATATATATATATATATATATATATATATATATATATATATATATATATATCCATTACTATATTGTTATTATTATTATTTTTCTAAAAATGTTATATATATATATATATATATATATATATATATATATATATATATATATATATATATCCATTATTATTATTGTTATATTATTATTATTTTCTAAAAATTTTATTATTTCTATAATAGATTTTTTCCCATTTTTATATTTCTCATTTATGTTATCATTATGTAAGTAGTCAATATTGTTATTTTGTCATTATATTTCATGGGGGGGGCACGTGTCCAAGTGCCCCCAGCCCCAGATCTGCTAGTGGTTAGAGAGAAATTGCAAGAATTGTGTCATGAAATGATACCTCAAGAAAAACACAGTATGTCCCATTTTCTATGCCGAAAATATTACCTGAGACTGCTTTTAAGAATCGAAAAATAAAACCGAATATGGGCCACCCATGGTAATCAATGAATGTAAATCAAGTTACAATTTGTTCAAAGTAAAGAATTAACCGTTGGTTATGGTAAGTTTATTCCACCCGATTCTAAACTTATTATACAGCTCTTTTTATCTGTGAGGTAATATTGAATAAAACCAAAACTACAAAACGAATCAATATCACCTTCTGCTCTAGGGACTTAAACTACAGTTGTCTCTTTAGTAAATGATGTCGACGAAGTAAGTGCATTAAAGTGGAATTATTGCAAGAATTGTGTCATGAAATGAACGCCGAAAAACACAGTATGTCCCATTTTCTATGCCGAAAATTACCTGTGACTGCTTTTAAGAATCGAAAAATAAAAGAATATGGGCCACCCGGCGGTAATCAATGAATGTAAATCTTGACAATTTCTTCAGAGTGGAATTAACCGTCGACTGGTCGCTGGTAAGTTTATTCCACCTGATTCTAAGCTTATTATACAGCTCTTTTTATCTGTGAGATAATATTGAATAAAACCAAAACTACAAAACGAATCAATATCACCTTCTGCTCTAGGGACTTAAACTACAGTTGTCTCTTTAGTAAATGATGTTAGAGGTTTAGTTTGCATTAAAGGAATTATCATCATATTTTTAAATGGATCGATTAACAAAAAAATCCAGGTCATAAACACTAATAAAAATATTCCAAAGTCTTCTGTAAAAAAAACTATCTTTGTCTGTCCATTTGCCCTCAGGTGGGTTACTGAGGCTAGAGGGCTGCAAATGGTATGTTGATCATCCACCCTCCAGTAATCAAATATATATATTACATATATAGCCTATATATTTATCTTATTTAAGGTTAAATATTATCCATAATCTTATTATCATTATTATAGGCCACCACCGGGCCGTGGTTAAGTTTATTATTTTCTCAAAATTTTATTATATCTATACCATAGAAAAAAATTTTTATATTTCTCGGTTTTTTGTTATCATTAAATCTAAGTCGACTCAATATTATTATTTTTTGTTTTCATCAGTTTTATGACTAAAGTGACTGTGGCCAGGCAATGTCTCAAAGCCCCACCCTTGATCTAGCGATAGCTAGATTTAGAAAAGTAAAATTACAAGAAATTGTGTCATGAAATTATACTTTCCACTCAAGAAAAATACTGTGTGTTCCTATTTTCTGGACATGATGCCGCAAAAAAATATTACCTATGACTGCTTTTAAGAATATAAAAATAAAACCGAATATGGGCCACCCATGGTAGTTAATGAATGTAAATCATAGTTACAATTTGTTCAAAGTAAAGCATTAACCCTTGGTTATGGTAAGTTTATTTCATCCGATTCTAATATAATCATTATACAGCTTTAATTTTATCTATGAGATAATATTTTCATAATAAAACCAAATTTACAAAGTTGATAATATCACCTTCTGCTCGAACCAGCGACGGAAATCTACAGTTGTCTCTTTAGTAAATGAATAAGAGGGTTAAAGTAGTGTTTAAAGTTTTGGAATTATCACCATATTTTTACAGCATGGATCATTAACAGTTTAATCCAGGTCATAGAGACACTAATAAAAAAATTCCCGGTCTTAATTTTCTGTAAAACTATTGTGCCGGCTTTGTCTGTCCGCCCCGAGGAATCAGATCTTGAAAACTACTGAGGCCACAAAGAAGGCTGAATAAATTGGTACTCAGGTGTTTTGCGTTTGACGATATCATCCACCCTCAAACCATCAAACGTAGCCAAATTACATCCCTCTAGCCTCGGTAATTTTTATCTTATTTAAGGTTAAAGTTAGCCGAAGGAATTTTTAAGTTGATCCTAAGTCCACCTTCTGGATCAACGACGGACGAGGATCAGGAGCAGTGACCACCACCGGGCAGTGGTTAAGTTTAATGGGCCGCGGCTCATACAGCATTATACCGACACTTTCACCGTGAAAAATAGATCGATTTTCGGTGACCTTGATGATTATACGATCTACAGACAACTCGATTGCGCCGAAGAAACTTCGGCTCATTTTTTACTTGTTTTCATCAGTTGACCCCTATGACTAAAGTAACTGTGACACCAGGCAATGTCAAATGAAATCCATCATGCACTAGTTCCTTCATCTAGCGATATGTAGCTAGATTTAAGGACAAACGCACTAAGTCAACATGGCAGAGGTTATGGAAATAAGTACCACCTGAAGAACTCATGTTATTTTTATCGCGCCTTCCACTCAAAGTGAGTGGCTTCAGTGGTTGCTATCCTTCTGGTTGTTAGCTACTCGTTCAAGATGAGGTTGCATATAGCAAAACAGGTCAACATGGACATGATGCATTAGGCGTTTGTAGCCAGAATATATATATATATGATATATATATATATATATATATATATATATATATATATATATATATATATATATATATATATATATATATATATATATATGTGTATGTGTATATATATATATATATATATATATATATATATATATATATATATATATATATATATATATATATATATATATATATATATATCAGAGCAGTACCATGGTCGACCTGACCACGAGAAGGTCGACAATGGTACCTCTTTCTGATTAGGGACCCAAGTTCGTTTCCCGCTACCAGACATCAGAATTTCTTCAAATTTCTTGCACTTGGATCTTAAGGCTTTTTGACAATGACAAAAGAAGGTAATTCAAAAAAGTGCATTATTTCTATTACAATTATATATATATAAGAATATATATATGAGAAAGTTCAGAGGGCATTATTTCTATTACAATTATATATATATATATATATATATATATATATATATATATATATATATGTGTGTGTGTGTGTGTGTGTGTGTGTTATATATACATATGAATGTATATATATATATATATATATATATATATATATATATATATATATATATATATATATATATATATATCTATATATATATATATATATATATTATACCATATGTACTTTTGAACGAACTCAGTTCCAATAACATCGACGTGAAATTTATTTGAACGGATTTCAAAGAGGACTGTTGAAGAATCTCTTCAACTGGGAATAATTGAATAACTAAACTTTTTAAGGGTAGTGATCGAATGTTTCCTTTAGACGAACTTTGACTTATTTATGAAAAAACAACGAGAACCTGATGAAACCTTTGGAAATAAAAAGTCAACAAACCTCTCAACTAACAGAGAAAAAGCAAAAAAAAAAAAAACACATTTATATTCCTAGTTTGGCTTGTTAATTGCCAATTTACATGCCATTGAAAATGTACGGTTAGATTACAAAATTTAACTGCAGGAAAATTTTCCTAATCCCAGAAAAATTCTTATCACCACAACCACTATGATAAGAGAAGACGATCATCGCAGATGCAAGATTCATTTTAATTACAATTTCTAGGCATAATTTGGTTAACTAGACCTTTGTGCTTAATTCATGCATGCGTTTAGTAATTTAATGACTTCTTATGTAAGTGAAATAAATACCTTCATCATTTCCTATGATCTTCATGTCTAAATTTCCACGTCGTTTTTTCAATCCCGAAAACATTTTCCCCCCATTATTCTCGTACCATTTCTGATCGCATCGTAAGAAGCTTCCCATCCCCGGCGTTGCTGCATTTAAAATGAACTGCTCTCTCACGTCAAAAGACTTTCTCTTTCTTTCTCATGTTTTACAAGCTCGCTTTCTTCTGAAACACATTTAAATTCCTATTTACTGTGTCTTTGTTGTTTAGCTTTTGTTTAGTTTTCTTGATCGACTGCAAGGAATCGTAGACCATTCCAAATTTCAAAGTTTAAATCATTTACAGATTCCTTTACTTAGTCAATGGTTCTCCTATTTTTGTTTGGGTTGATCTTCGCGGTTTTCCACAATATTTGTTTTATGTGTATATTATGCCCAAAGTCATGATGGAATCTTATTTTTAGACCAGTCTCATATTAATGACCGTGAAGAGAAGCAAAGTCTTTCCTACTGCACCTGGTACAGGTAATTTTTAACTGCACTTTTAAGCATAACTGTATATATTCTTAGAATTAGAGTATTCTTGGTGAAAGCTGAAAGAAAGTAAATCCTATTCATTACTTTCCTTCATACTTATTCATACACTTTTGACTTCTGTTCTGGGTCAGTTCCTTTTATGTCTCGACCATTTCTGAACTCATAACATGAATTCCGCCTACTCTCCCACGCCAATGCATTTCTCCGGAACGAGACTTTTCTCTAAACAATTTTCCGCCCGGCGTCTGTGGCCCGCGGATAATTCCCTTGATTTACTGCATTTCCTCCTGGGGCGCGTTCCCTTCTTTGATCATTTTTTTTCATGACGTCCAACTTTGCTCTGTCTTCATCTTCCTTCTGACTATTCTCAGGAATCGAAGTCTGGGTCGTTTCTCAGAGGTGAGTTTTTCGATTTTGCTCAGCGGATTTTTTTTTTTTTTTTTTTGCCTGATGGAGGTGGTCGTACAAGAAAATCTATCTCGACTGGCTTTCAAAATATGAGCAAGCCAAAATAACGTTTTTTGTTATCCAAATAGGCTCGATGAGGAGTCTGGATGATATACTGATATTATAAATAAGGAAGACAAATCATTCACTACGTCGTTTTAACAAATATTCAGCAGCAGATTTAAAGGAAATTGGGAATATATATATATATATATATATATATATATATATATATATATATATATATATATATATATATATATATATATATATATATATATATATATATATATATATATATATATTATGTATATGTGTATATTTATATACTATATATATATATATATATATATATATATATATATATATATATATATATATATATATATATATATATATATATATATATATATATATATATACTAATAATTAGAGCACTAAGTTTCACAAGTTAATAATATATAAACAACTTATTATACAGTTATATCTTCAAGTGTTAAAATATCTCAGTACTGGTTGGCGCAGCACACAAATGCTTTTTTAGGAGATCCAATGATTTTCTCATGTGAATAGAAAACTGTGAAATCAGAAATAATTCATCTCTTCTTCCCGTTTACTGTCTCTATTATACCTTCTTCACTATAATTTCCCTTATTTATTTACATTACATTTATTTACCTTTCAACTTTCTGTAGATGACCCCCAGGACTATGCGTCAAACTATGAGAGGACTAGCGTAAGGCAAAACAAACTAATAATAATAACACCATCACCAACAACAACAACAAGATAATAATAATTATAATAATAATAATTAATAATAATAATAATATTATAATTATAATAATAATAATAATAATAATAATAATAATAATAATAATAATAATAATAATAATAATAATGAACAGAGACGAAAAATGAAAAAAAAAAAGATTCACCTACAAAATCCTGAGCACCCTTACTCTCGGTGGGAGTCTTATAACGGTCTATCCAAAACCCTCAGCAGGCAGAATATAGACAAAGAACACTTCTAGTTTGCATAGAAATAGTTTGAAAAGGAAGGGAACGCCTTTCCCGTCACGCTGAAATGCTCCACTACAGAATATGCCTTTCAAATGATCGCTCTTCTTCACAGCTAGTGTGCTGAGGACAATAAATAACCTTGCGACGATACTATTGCTTTTTCGAAACCATTCATTTTTTTCTTCTTCTTCTTGTTTCCCCGTTGCTTACAGCTTCATTCTTACGTGAACTGCCTCTGCCTGCTTCAAGAGCCTCGTAAAGACAGTGAGGCACAAGCCCCCAGTTTAAAATGTGATGGAAATACGGAGAAAGCTTCCATCTTTCTTTCTGTTTTTCTTCTATTTTCCTCTCCTTCCTGGAACTTCTATTTCCAAATGGGAAATATCTGCTGCCTAACGCCAAAGAAAAACGTAACGCATCATCTGTCCTTTTGGATTCCCCGAAGGGGCAAATTAATTTCTCTGTTGGTTTTTTATTTCTCTTTCTGCCTTATCGATGGTTTTTTCAGTAATTGTTGAGTATTCATAAATATGTTTGCCTAACGAGCTCTCTCTCTCTCTCTCTCTCTCTCTCTCTCTCTCTCTCTCTCTCTCTTTCTCTTTCTATATATATATATATATATATATATATATATATATATATATATATATATATATATATATATATATATATATATATATATTATATATCATATATATATACAAACACACAAAGTGTACATAAACACACACAGACTGATTGATTTTGAACCATGACTAATAAATTACTATTAGTGATTTGATATTCTGGTTCCTTATTGGTTATTTCCATGTCATTTGCATGTTTTAGTCTTAATTTTATTAAGAAGAGAGAAATTCCCATATAAAGTTTGATAATCATTTTATTGGATATTATGACAAGTCTCATATTTTCAGTTGGTTTTGTTAAATGTCAATTTTCCTTAATTGTTGCAGAAATTTCTGAGAAAAATTATTACTCCTGATATCTAACATGGCAATTATTTTGGTGAACTTAAAGTATTATTGTGTGTATAAGTCCCATCCTTTCCTGTCCAAAGGAATCTAATATGTATGCTCAATAAGAAACTGATTCTTTTAATATCACAGATGAAAAGATTTACCAGTAAGTGGATGTGTGTTCTAGAGTGTTCTGTTTGATAATGTATTATAATACATTAACTTCGGAGGTTTTATATTGAATTAATTCCTTTTAGTCAGAAAGACAGAAAGACTCGCAATGATGAAGAAATGTAAACATTTGTGATTACTTTCTCCTTTGTCTATATTGTTTCTAATTATATTGTCAAAGGTATCTAACCTAGCCCCATTTGAGGATTACCGAACAAAATGTGCTATAGTATCCCTATAAAACAGATACCTAACGAACTATAATCAGGCTGCAATGATAATTCATCCAAGAGTTCAGAGATATTTCCTCTAGGACACAATAAACAGGAATACTGTTATGGCGATAAGAAAGGGAAATCAGTGCGCCAACTGAATAAGCACCTACTACATGATCATCTTAATTTACCCTTTTCATAACGAATAAAGAGAGGCAGAACAATTGTCAAATGAACAGAAGGTATCCAGGAAGGAAAGCCGGATCTCCTAGAATCGCCTCAGTCTTAAAGGCGGTGTTTGGTTTCCTTCCCTCTGGGATATGTGATATGAAAAGGCAATGCCAATTTGAAAAATGGTTCTGGCAAGCCTATTCCTTCCATGAAAAGGACGCCAAGGATGTAAACACATCTTGACAAAGTAGGAAGAACTTATAATGGATACAAAAGTAGGTAGTGCATTGAACTAATGTGTGTGTGTGTGTGTGTGTGCGAGCGCGCCGCATGTGTGCGTGTGATTGTGTGCGTGAAAAAGAGAGAGAAGTGGGAGGATGCGGGGTCGGAGAGATCATTCAGGCTTCGTGGCTAAACATGGGAAACGTTGTGTCAGGCCGCTTTTATTATTATTATTATTATTATTATTATTATTATTATTATTATTATTATTATTATTATTATTATTTATTTATTTTTTTTTTAATTCCTGACCTCAGTTTTCAAAGATTATTCATAAGATGCGGTATACGAATTACAAAACTATCCCCGTATAATGAGCGGACTTTCTTTTAAGTTAAGTATACCTTAGTTTAACCAGACCACTGAGCTGATTAACAGCTCTCCTAGGGCTGGCCCGAAGGATTAGATTTATTTTACGTGGCTAAGAACCAACTGGTTACCTAGCAACGGGACCCACAGCTTATTGTGGAATTCGAACCACATTATGACGAGAAATGAATTTTTATCACTAGAAATAAATTCCTCTAATTCTTCATTGGCCGGTCAGAGAGTCGAACGCTGGGCCAACAGCGTGCCAGCCGAGAGCTCTATCCACCCTCCCAATGAAGGACTTTCTCTTGTTAATAGGAGCCATTACACCTTAAAAATTTGAAAGGCATACATACAATGTTCTTGTATGAAAACAATTGCATACGGCTTAACATAGAATATTCATGATCCCATAATAGAAACTGCATAATGAAGTAGCACTAGTAATTTATAGTTGTATACAGTACAATTTCCGTCCGTAGACATTTAGCCTCCTTCTCTAACATGGAGATTAAGAAACGCCCGCTCCCAATTACTTTAATATCCCTAAAGATAATTAGTTCTTTTATGGGGACTGCCTTTTCCCTGTGTACATAACATCTGCGTCGAAGTGCCAACATGTTTTGCATAATTAAAGCCTTAGCATTCAAAACGGTGCTTTTCCTCGCAAATGTTACCCGGAATTTTGTCTCTCAGCGGGATCGACGTGCTTAAAAAATACTCCACTTTATTTTCACTATAGGATTTTAGAATTTCAGTGGGAAAATTCTAACACATACAAACTAATTACCTCAGCATCAAAAGTTTTCGAAACTTGTTGCAATGTGGATTTGCCATTTTGTATATGGAATATTTTTAACAACAGTATTGTACTCGTGGTGGTGATGAAATTAGCAGAACAAAAGTGTTAACTTGTACTAGGAAAGTAGCCCTGAGGAATTTCAAAACAAAACACTTTTTGCGCGATTAAACATTTAATTAGATTTATTTGACATTTAAAACGGGCACTTATAGACATCAACGAAACTCCTGGATCCAGATCCAGGCACAGTTTCAAACTGAAATCTCATTAATTGCGAAAGCCAGGTGTTTGTTTTATTGTAATCTTATTATCATACGGACAGACAGACAGACAGACAGCCAGAAAAACCGAACACGCAAGACCCCTTTGCCGAGGAAGTAACGAATTTTAATGTCAAATAAAATAAATATGAAATTTTCTATAAAATCACGCAATCCAGAACATTCTAGCGTTGACACGATAGTTACCCATCCGAGATAGTCAAAGTATTTAACTTTAAAAAAAAAAAAAAAAATTTCAGTCAAGCTCAATCTGCAGAGCATTATTCGTGTAAAATAGCGAAATACGTAGTTAGGATAATTATCGGGCCGTATTTTTTATTTGTTTAGATTAAAAGTATTTATGTCCTTGCTATTCGACACTGTCTAATGGTATTTGCATGTAACGAAAGTTTAGGTTCACCATAATTTATTACTATGACAGAATTTAACCTTTTATTTTTCCCTTCTATGTCTGTACTGTCTACGTGAGTACAAAAATCCGAGCTTGCATGAGCTCATATACATGCAATGAGCTTCTGACTTGCAAATGATAATTGTATAGGAAGCGTCGATAGGATATTCAAAAACTAAGCTTAATTATAGTTCTTGTTCCGAGACAAGAATACTTGGTCAACGAAAAGTGTACACTGAGAAGTCACATAGACTTGAATAACGCTGACGAGTGACTTTATAGCATGGAACTCATTTATCGACCGCAAAGTGTAAGAAGCGAATCTTACTGATAAAAATATTCTTTGGGGGGTTCAATCTTGATTTATGCTTTGTAATGTATATGGTAGTAAATATTGTTATGACAATATATAATATAAGTTTAATTCTTCTTATGTATTGTCATAACGATATTTACTACCATATATTTATATATATATATATATATATATATATATATATATATATATATATATATATATATATATATATATATATATATATATATATATATATATATATATATATATATATATATATATATATATTTATATATATATATATATATATATATATATATATATAAGATATATACATACATAACATACATACACACACACACACACACATATATATATATATATATATATATATATATATATATATATATATATATATATATATATATATATATATATATATATATATATATGTATGTGTGTGTGTGTGTGTGAGACAGAGAGAGAGAGAGAGAGAGAGTGAGAGAGAGAGAGAGAGAGAGAGAGATTCATTGTTCCTATAGGGAAACGAAATCAATTATTGATCCCGGTAGCACAGGATCATGAAATATTTATCAACGGAAATTTCTCCTCGTAAAAGTAAAACGGAAAATTGGTGTAAAGATGCCTTGCAATTTCTATAAGATTTATACATGAATATTCGTGATAGCAATGCTACTTTTTTATGCAGCCTAATTTATTTACATTCAAAATAATTTACAGCTAGACAGAAAAACTGCTTTTCATGAGATGTAAATATTAACTCATCACCAAATGTCTGAGGACTCTGTATTAGTTCGCAAGCAGTCGTTTATTACATATCTTTTATAGTCGTTAATTTGTGAAAACCACCGATTAGCATTTCATTTTTTCTATGTATCTTCTTCATTATTATGGTCAAGGAATATTGCTTTCTTTCCCGATTCTATATTTCTTTTTTCAAGATAGCTGTAGTCAGTTCAAAAGTGAAAGTATTTCGTAAAATGAATCTAAGAAAAAGGTTTTGTCTTTTTTTTATTATATATATATATTTTATTATATGGCTTGAGGTTGCTCTCCTCGCTCTTACCTTACTCTGTTTTTATTATTATTATTATTATTCAGAAGATAAACCCTATTCCTAAGGAAGAAGCCAACAGGGGTCATTGACCGAAATTCAAGCTTCCAAATAATATGGTGTTCACTTGAAGGAAGTAACAGAAAGTAAATGGAAATACAAAAAGAGGGGATCACTTCTTAAAAAAATAAATGAGCAAATTAATAAATAAATAAATAAAAAGTAAGAAAATTATTAAAATGGATGGGGAACTGGGAAACTACCACCAATGTTCTCAAAGTTATGGTTCCACCGTAGCTTCCTTGGATATAAATTAGGTGGTTTGATGGTGCGCGCTAAAACATTCTCATCTGCTCGTCTGTCTCTTTGGATATAATTAACTATTTTTATTTATTTACTTATGCGTTTATTATTCAGTCATGCTGAGATAAATCTCTTATAACAGATTCAATTAAATGATTAATAGATGCATATCTAATAGATTAATTTATTTTTATATTTATGTCTTACTAATTCCCTTTATATCACTCTTTTCATACATCCATAGCCTCTACGATATTTAATTATGCTATTCGTTTATAATTATTTTTCATAAGAATTTAATTTCGCGTAAGCCTGCGAGGAAAATTTCATCACGTTTTGCCTGCTTTAGAGAATATTTTTCATTACATGTAACAAATTATTTTTCATATTCAAACTTTGCACCTTCAATATTCTTTGCATTATTTTTTATATTTTTATGAGATTCATTATCTATTTTTTTAGAGAATATATTTTTTAAACCACCTGTTTTGAGCAAATGAAAAAAAAAATAGGCATTTCAATTTACTGTCAGGTCTTTGTGCAGCGCTGAATATGACGGATTCCTTGCTTTGAGAAAGTCCTTTCATATTCGTCAAATAGAACTGTAAATCTAGGAACATAAATATTTCAAAAGATTTTGACGTTGAGACAGAGAGAGAGAGAGAGAGAGAGAGAGAGAGAGAGAGAGAGAGAGAGAGATCCAAAATGCATAAGCTATAATGATAATTGTACAGAAATCAACAATAGGGTATTCAAAAAGTAAGTTTAATTATGGTTCTTGTTTCGAGATAAGAATAACTGGTCAACGAATATGAAAGAACATTATATATATATATATATATATATATATATATATATATATATATATATATATATATATATATATATATATATATATATATATATATGTATAAATACAAGTATATATATTTATATATATGTATGTACTTATTCATGATTGTGTGTAAAGCCGAATGTATGTATGACTGTATGCAAAGCCATTCTGAATCCTCGGTTTGCAATTTCATCGTTCTTGAAACCATTTTCCCAGAGGGTAAGTAAAGCCTCGTGCATAATGAAGAAGTCTCAGTTGTTCCCGAAACTAGGACCCTTCCGTTATAGCTCATGCATTTTGGATCTCTCTCTCTCTCTCTCTCTCTCTCTCTCTCTCTCTCTCTCTCTCTGTCTCAACGTCAAAATCTTTTGAAATATTTATGTGCCTAGATTTACAGTTCTATTTGACGAATATGAAGGACTTTCTCAAAGCAAGGAATTCGTCATATTCAATTGAAATGCCTATTTTATTTTTAGGACCTCTCAGTAAATTGAGATGCCTATTTTTTCTTCATTTGCTCAAAAATATATGGTTTAATATATATAAATATATATGTATATATATATATATATATATATATATATATATATATATATATATATATATATATATATACATATACATGTCAATAATTATAAGAGTAGATTATACAAGAACTTTTACTATAATTCCTATCATCAAGAGGAAATTTTGAACAAATATTTTGTCAACTCTTTTATTTCATAAGGAGAGATTTGCAATTCATTTTGGTTGTCGTTTCATTTATTTACAAAAAAATCCATTAATATCATTTAGTAGGTTCTTTTCAAGAATAAAACGTCATCTGCTTACCTTTTCAAATACTGTTATGCTATCGAAAAACTATAGCCAATAACGCTGATAACGATGATTTTTATGAATTCTAATATTTCTGACAAAGACGAAAACTTTCAAATAA